>NC_064305.1:54643229-54943229 GCF_023373825.1 Bactrocera dorsalis
AAGTATAGTAAAGCAGCGGCTAATAGTTGCAGCCTCATCATCATTAACGCTCACCTTGAAAATACTGGGTCCATTATTTATTTCGAATGGATCCGAGCCGAATAGATCTGTATTGCCGTTGGTCACGGTTATGTTATTATTGTTGTTTGTGCTTGTGATGTTGTTCGTGACCGATGTACTGCGTCTGGGTGCGGCCACTTTCGGCGGAGGTGCCACTATACGATCGAGATAAAGCGCGAAAAGAGAACAGAGAAAAATAATCATTAACACAACAAACAAACAATTATTTCAAACAACAAAACAAAACAAACCAAACAATTCGTTTAAAATAAACTGCACAAACATACTGACACATACGTCCATATACATACATATTTGTACTTATGATATAAAGGTATCGGAAAGAGCCGATGAATTGGCGAAAACTTTTAATTGCAAATGAAATGCCAAAGCGCCGAATTTGTAGAGCAAATTGCATACATATGTACATATATATGTAAGTATGTATGTATGTCACCAAGTAGCATTGGCTGAGCACTTACGTAACGGCGGCGTTAGGTCGCTTGTAAAATTGCTGTTGCTTAAACTATTGCTGTTGTTGCCGACACTGGCGCTGCTCAAACTCAAATTAATGCCGTTGTGGTTGTTATTCACCGATTTACTATCGTTGTTGTTGTTGATATTGTTATTCTGATTGGTAAACAATTGTTGGCCATATGATTTGGCTGGCTCAAAGCCGAACAGATCGTTGCTAATGTTCTTGCCGCCACCGCTGCTGCTGCTGCTCCCGCCGTCGACGCACTCATCGGCGCGCGGATCGAAGTCACTGTCTGAGTCGGAGTTGAGTAGCAGCTCCTCCATTTTTTGGCTATTCGATTTGTGTATGATTTGGCTTGGTAAATTGTTGCGTGGCGGCACGATTGGCACAAAGGATGACGACGATCCCGACGATGATTTCATCGAATGCATTGAATTGGTGTCAATCAACAGTTTATCTTCAAGCACTACAACAACACAACGAGAAAAAGTATTATATTTCTTAATTGGAATGAGCTAAGGTCTTTTGACTTACTGTTCGCTTTGGTGGCGTTGCCATTGGTTAGTGCGCCATTTTCAGCAGCCGGCAGATCTAGTATATCTTTGATGCCCATTTTGAAAAGCATCGAATCCAGTTCGGATTTTGGCAGCTTCAACGATAACTCGCGCAGTCGACTTTTGTAAATGGCGATCGCTTTTTCCAGCTCGGCATTCTGCTGCTGCGCCTTGCCCAGATCTGTCTTCTCAACGCTGTTGATGTATTTTCTACGAGAGTTAATAAGAATATACATAGTTATTAGAAATATTAAAGGGGCTGCGGCAGTGAATTAATGAATTCTTGATGACTAATCAAGTAGAATTGTAGAAACGGCAAAGGCTAAGCAAGGGGGTGGATCGATGGCTACCCTATCAAATCAGATGTACTTGAACATTTGAAGAGAACAGGGAATAGTTCTCCAATTTCTCAGACTTTCTCTTTGGGACAACGGTTATATAACACATTCAGAATTTGGGTTAAGTTATGAATGAAATATATCAATATATTGACAAATCGCTTCGAGCCTATATTAAATATATTGAAAATATTAATATCGATTCCAATGCTTTCACCCGAAAATTTGAATATATGTATACCCATATTGTTTAAAATTAGGCTAGTAAAACGGTCTAGATGTTTTACCTCACCTTTTTCTAGAATTTGAATATTGATATTTAGAGCATGTTAAGAACTTTTTCTTCAGCATTGTATTGGGAGATATAGGGTGATTGGAAGACTAGCAATGGAACCTAGAATGGCGACAGGGCAGCATTTGAACGTAGCAAACAATGAAAGACGAAATTGAACGCGTAATGGTTGGGAGTTGAGAGTTTATGAATATATTTGACAGTGACCAAGACTGCGGCGCCACGTCATAAGTAATTAATTCTTTCAACTTACTTGTAAGCCAAGTCGAACGCCTGTCCGATGGTCAGCGTAATGTCCGACGCCAATTTATTAGATATGAATACGAAGCACTCATGTGTCTCCTCAGTGTTACTGCCACCGGTGCTGTTACTGCCGTTAGAGCTACTTACGCCGTTGCTGCTACCCGTGGAGGTGCCATTGATACCACCATCCAGTGGCTTTACTGTTTTGGCAATAAAACTAAAGAACTTCTTCACACCCTTCTCGTCGGCACAATACGAAATGTTGTGCAACGGGAACTGATGCAGAATCTTCTGTGTGCGCGGCTCTTGTACAGCGACACCATCCACGCTGATGGTGATTTCGACTTTTTTACACTTTTCCTGAGTACCCGTCTCGGCCTTCTTCATCTCCTGGGCGAACTGCAGCTTACGTATGGCATCTTTAACCACTTCAATGCCTTTGGCCTGCTCCACAGGTAAATTCCCAAAGAACTGAAAGTTGTTCAACGTTAGACAAGCACACACACAAACACTCTTATGGTACACTCACCTTGACTAGATACACGACGTGGCCATTGACGAGTGCATCGGGCGTATGCAACCAATTGCGCTTGTCCTTTTTCGCATCCTCCGTAGCACCGTTTTTATCGTTTTTATTGCTATCGTTTGATTGATTCTTTATGTTGTTGTTGTTGTTCTGTTTGTTCCAAAACATCAACTGCGACATGTTGCTGAGTGGTGCGCGACTATTGTTGCTGAGGAGTTGATGTGTCGGCTCTGCAACGGTTTTGCGCTTGAGTGGACTGAATTTCTGCGCCGTTTTGAATGGAATTATATGACAAATGCACCAAGCGAAAAATCCAAAAAGTCAAATATCAACAGATTGCGGTTTACTGCTGTGAAACCTGTAAAATGTAAAGAGAAAGAATTAAAAAAAATTAATGAATTTGATAATTAACAATCGATTGCAAGCAAAAACATCAAGATTGCAATAAAAATGCATGCTAATTTGCATACAATGGCGACAAAATTCCAATTTGTATGCGAAAAATTAAAAATGACGATCATCTGCGGCGCTCAGCTCCTCTAATTCAAGTCGTAGATATGCGCATGCGTGTGAGTCTGTACACACCCATACATACATACCTATACATTATTTGTACATACTATTTGTTAACATTTATTCAGTGTCAACCGCTGCTGTGACTCTGTCAAGATCAGCGATCTGTGAGGTATTTAAAGCAAAAGTGTCGACGGCACAGTTAAGCCAGCTCCACCTGAATTGCCAATTATTTATTGCTAGATTGTAAGTAAATATTTGCTAGCCTTTGTTATGAGAAACGCTTCGAAGGAATTTTGTTTTCTTCATGCTTTTCAAATTGGAAAATCCACTTGCTAACAAAACAACAACAAGCGCGCATGAAACTTAGATACATATGTATGTGTATCTGTGTGCATATACATATGTACATACATACATATGTATGTATGCACGCCATGTTATTGCACAAAATATATGTAAAAGTTCCCATCCCCAAGTAGCAGTTGCTCACAATCAATACTCGCCATCGCACTAACCATCCACACGCGCAACACGGCACACTATTGCACTGCAAGCCAACTAATTAACGCCAACCAGACGAATTGCTGACTCGTTGAA
This sequence comes from Bactrocera dorsalis, assembly GCF_023373825.1. Taxonomy (NCBI): domain Eukaryota; kingdom Metazoa; phylum Arthropoda; class Insecta; order Diptera; family Tephritidae; genus Bactrocera; species Bactrocera dorsalis. The sequence continues at coordinate 54,646,834 of NC_064305.1, forward strand.
ATCCTAAGCTGCAAAGCTTCAGCGTTGAAGCGCACCGCATCGTGATTCTAAAGGCGGCATCAATTCTCAAAACTGAATGTTATTACCTAGACATACATACATACATATATATAAGTATATATGTAAATACATATACATATGTATATGTAAGCGCATAATTATCAACACCTCCTCATACGAGTATATATATGTATATACAATGTACAAACATATCACCGATACATAGTCCAATAATCCCAGACAGCGCACGGCAGGTCCCCTTCAGCCAGCTTATGTATGACGTGCGATCAGTTGTCATGATCGGCGTCGACGCTTTTGCGCGTTTCGCGTTCCCATTAGCGTTTGAAACTTTTTGTTTACCCATTTTTCAATTAATTTCTAAACTCAAAACTGGTATGAATATTAAGTAGGCACATACACTCGCTCATACACAATAGAAAATATTCATCAAAACAGAAATAATCGCACATTAAGAAGGCATTCACCATCGCACCGCCGTCAGTCGATTGACACCTAAATAACTTGATCTGTTTTTTAACTACGTCGCAGATTGGGGTTTAGAGTTGGTTTTTGTAATGAGACACATTTGTTTAGAAAAACGAAATAAAAGTAATGGAGTAAAAAACAAACGAGAAAATTTCGTACATACAAACAATCGCCAAAAACGAAATGACACAAATTTTTGTGGAAATAACAAGTGAATGAGCTGAACAGTTGTAATGTGATGTTACTGCAATTGATTGTTGCATCATGCGATTTTGATTATGTGATTATATTGACAATGTAATATAGTTGGACCAAAAGGCAATTACTGAGAATATAAAAATCATTATTAATTGATCTTGTATATAATGGATGTAGACCCAATTTTAACTTTTTTACTGCCGGTGCAGCTGTTCTCTGCGTTTGTAAACAATTATGGAATAAATAATAAAATTCGACTAATAACGTCTTCTTCTTTAGCGCTATATCTTCCATGCGAAAAAAGCCTTTTTTGACAGATGACGCGTCAGTCGTGTCAAGCTGTCATGTTATTTTTGTTCAGTATTGTTCGACATTTCAAGATTTTCACCTGAACAACTTTTACAAATCGTTCAAATTTATTACGAAAATTCACATCCTGTAGGGAATGGGTTTCGCGCACTTCGCCCAACTTATGGTCAACATAAACGGCATATTATTTGCAACACCATCTTGATTAAATTATTGGATAATATTCGATCGAATAGACCACATCCCTCGAAGAGAAAAAAATATAGCAGCTGTAGCAGCGAGTTTACATGAAAATACTACAGAGTCGATTCGGCGTCGTTCGCAGCAACTCGGACTGACTTACAGATATGAAACAACTTGCCATTTTACGTCGAGATCTTAAATTGAAAGCGTACAAAATACAGCTAGTGTAAGAACTGAAACCGCACGCTCTATGGGCTTGTGAAAAGTTCCAAGAAGATCTGAAGTTTTCGAGGCAGATTTTTTTCAGCGATGCTCCCATTTTTGGCTCTATGGGTATGTAAACAAGCAAAATTGCCGCATTTGGGAGAAAGAGCAACAGAAAGAGATTCAAGAGCTGCCATTTCATCCAGGAAAACCAACGGTTTGGTGTAGTTTGTGGGTCATCGGTCCATATTTCTTCAAAAATAAAGCCGGTGAGAAGGTAAATGTCAATGGCGACCGTCATCGCGCCACGATCGATTATTTGATGCCTGAAATGGAAGCTCGTGATCTCGGTGACATTTGGTTTCAACAAGACGGCGCCGCTTCCCATACATCGCATCAATCAAGGGATTTATTGAGAGAACACTTCGTTGAGCAATGTAACGGATATCACACCGTTAGACTTTTTGCTGTGGGGATATATAAAGTCTAAAGTTTATGCGGACAATCCCGCTTCGATTCAAGCATTGGAGCAAAACATCACTGGTATCATTCGCCAGTTACCAGTCAGAATGCTACAAGGAGTCATCGAGAATTGGACTCAACGTATGGACCATCTAAGATGTATCCGCGGCCAACTTTTGAAAAAGAAAATCTTCAAAAAATAAGTGCCAAAGAATGTATTTTCGCATTAAATAAATTCCTAAAAATTGTGTGTTTTCTTTAAAAAAATAGCAAACCTTAAAATAGATCCCCCTTTATATGGAAAATGAATTAAAAATCTCCGTATGTATTTTTGTATTTTTAGATCAGATCAATAAAATATATAGCTACCGTTCAAACTGACCGATCGAAATAAAATTCTTATATGGAACCCTTTTTTACGTCTACTTTTGTTACGAAAACATTATTCCTTTATAACTGTTTGAGAATAAAAATGTTTTTCTTTTTGGCAAATATCACGAATTCTAAGAAACAATTTTCCAACTGATTAACACGTTTTGCTTTAATATGTATATATATTTGCATTATTCTTGCTACTTTGAATCACGCTTCGGTAATTATCGCTAATAGCGACTCATAAATAAATATTTTCAACTGATTTTCTTATCTAAAACAGCTGAGATATTTGTACACAATAACATGGCAAGCATGTGGATATGTAAATGGATAGCTATTATGTACATATATATGTATATATGTACAAATGTTATTTATCAGCTAGAATATTTTTATTGGAATCCGGGCGAACACTCCCCCGCTCCAATAAAGCGATATGGTCCGTTCTGTGAGTACTACTTCCGGTGCAGTCATCAGATAGCTGGTGCTGGGGCCTTGTGCCAAGCGAATGATTTTTCCCATATACGCAAAGTTTTGCTTAGATAAAGATATGGTCTATATGTACAGTTAGTATAAATGGATCTTTAAATGTTTGTTCAACGCTGTGGACTCATGAAGTGCATATGAACTCAAATAATTTACAAGCTTTTCATATGCCAGCATACTGTCGTTATCTGCTACTTGCGGCACTTACAAATTCTAAATTGGAGCTGCTTACTAAAAAGCACGTTATATTGTTCGTCTTGATTAGATTCAATTTCTGCTCGAGTACAAAGCTAAAGCACGGACTGCCCATTAAGAAAGCATGAATCCAGCCAGCGCATTTGAAAGAAGAGACAACAATAATTTTACATACATATATGTATGTATATGCACATGTGTACAAACAGTCATAGCAGTGAAAAGTGCAGAAGTAGATAAGTACTTGTATGCACATATTTACGTATGATCAATTATGAGAATCCAAAATTCATATTAGTAAACGCTTTTTTTGACACTTTGTAAATTCCTAGTTTTCTTTCGTTATAGGAGATCTCTCAATAGTGTATTTGCGCAAAATGCTATACAACCTACTAACCTACCAACCAACAGAAGACCATTTCAAATTCCAGGGCTTTAACGCCAATTTTGTGCTGTAAATATTTCAATTACTACAGCTGTTTTTGCAGCGAATAACTAATTTGCTCTCTTCCGGGCAAGCCGCCGGGAGCGAAAAAAGCAAGAAAACTCTACACTAGAGAGCTAATGTGTTCCACTTTTGCAACTTAAATATGTTTTTTTGCAACCCATGATGGCTTGGACTTCTCTCTAAGCAAAAATTGAGAAAATGTCAAATTGCTTGAGCAACGGGTTTTTTGTTTACAGCCAGAATAATTTTACAGCACTATTTATAAAACATAAAAGTCGGAAATATCTAAAAGCTTTAGAAAATCTAAGTATTTTATATTTTACCCCAGCAAAGTAAATGTAAAAGTAGAATTGTGGATACTCTAACTAGCTTCTTAAATACTTTTTTCTCCCTAAGGGTGCCCGCAGAATGGACGCTCGGCTCGGTTTGCACGCCCACTCTGCGGCCACCTTAAGACTCAGCGCTAGCTAAGTTCTTTGAAAAATTAACAACCGCTAGCTTTTATCTGTGTCTGGACCTCACTAGATACTTAGCTCATATCGATCAAAACTCATGTAAAAGAGTGTAGTCTAAAATATTTAAAGAAAAATGCCTAAGTGTTAGTATAATACATAATTTAAGACAAAAAGGCAATAACGGGACACATTAGCCTACATACAAATATTTACTTTCGAAATTCCGACCTTGTATTCCGATTTGCTCAGTGAGTAAACAAGGTGACTCAGGGTCAGGGACAAGTGCATTGTTTTCATATTTATACTCTTGTAACATGTTGCTAAAGAGTATAATAGTTTTGTTCACCTAGAGATTGTATGTATGTATCACCTAAAATTAATCGATATTGATATAGGGTTATATACATACATATATATATGTATATAAAGGATCAGGATGACGAGACGTGTTGAAATCTGGGGAACTATCTGTCTGCCCGTGCAAGCTGTAACTTGAGTAAACATTTAGATATCTTGATGAAACTTGGTGCACAGGGTCCTTGGAATTCGTAGATGGGCATAATCGGACCATAGCCACGCCCACAAAACGGCATTAGGGGAAAACTTATAAAGTACCATAACTAAGCGCTAAATTAAGATATACAAGTAGAACTGTAATTTGGCACGAGAGATCGCGTGGCAAGAAGCACCTTAGGCCTAAAAATTTGGAAAAGTGGGATTGGCCCCGACCCCTATTTGATATAATGCACATATCTCCTAAACCATTTAAGCTAAAAGAACTCAAGAAACTCAAGAAATCTGTCAACAACCACGTTTACTTCCCATGTAGCATAATTTTAACTTCCATCTGTTTCTTTCCTTTCCAGTATACAAATCAAGAAGCAATTAATATACGGGATAAAACTTTGCAGGAATAAGGTCTTTAGAGTATGCCTCCTATGACCAAGAATTTTCCAAATCCAACCAAAACTTTTTAGGACATTCTTCTTCTTCTTTGCTGGCGTAGACACCGCTTACGCGATTATAGCCGAGTCAACAACAGCGCGCCAGTCGTTTCTTCTCTTCGCTACGTGGCGCCAATTGGATATTCCAAGCGTAGCCTGGTCCTTCTCCACTTGGTCCTTCCAACGGATTGGAGGTCTTCCCCTCACTCTACTTCCCCGTCGAATACTATGTCGAATACTCTCAGAGCTGGAGAGCTTTCAGTCATTCGGACAACATGACCTAGCCGTCGTAGCCGCTGTCTTTTAATTCGCTGAACTACATATGTCCATGTTGTCGCATAGTTCATACAGCTCATAGTTCCATCAAATGCCATATTCGCCGTTACCAATGCGCAAAGGAAAATAAATCTTTCGCAGAATCTTTCTCACGAAAACTCGTAACGCCGACTCATCAGATGTTGTCATCGTCCAAGCCTCTTCACCATATAACAGGGCAGAATGATGAGTGACTTGTAGAATTTGGCTTTTGTTTGTCGAGAGAGGAATTTACTTTTCAATTGGTTTGGCTTTTGTTCGTCGAGAGAGGACATTAGGTATCGAATATGTGGATAAATGTGTGGGATATACAGTTTAAATTCAGAGAGAATCGTTTTCTATAGTATCTCTGTGTACCAAAAATTGGGTCGGATCAATACTTTTCTGAGCCCCCTTTATACCTAACATAAAGATTTTCGAACTTACGTGTGATTTTATACCGCATACATATATCAACCAATACGTTAGTTAACTCAATGAAAATGAAGGGACGTGTTTTGCTCATAACAGTGTAACTCTGTGCCTTTTAGTCCCCATAAAACTAATATCGGGATTTTCAAACATATGATTGGCGATTGTATGTGAGGTACCTTAATGAAAGCCAGGGAACATTTTTTAGTATGTGGCAAAATACAGGTTAATAGATAAAATCGATACTACCCCAACTTCTATAAACCACATATAATGATTTTCGTTTTTCTAAAAACCCTTATGTCGAATAAGTCGGTCAGTGTATGAATTATATATGTATAGTACATGTATAAATAAAATTGCCTGGATTTCGTTTCTCTGGTTGTCGTTTTACACCTTAAGGTATTTCCCTGGAGTTAATTCTTGAAAATTTCAAGAGTATAAAGTGTTCGGTTGTACTCGAGTTTAGCCTTTCCTTACTTGTTTAGAGTTAAGTTTGTTTTTCAGAATCGCCATCGAATTAATCTTATTACGTCTTGCGACGTTTTTAGCAGCAGACAGAGAGCAGCTGTTTTGTCGCCGAAAGCCTTTGTTTTTAAATAACTATATATGTATGTATATAGTATTAGAATAATTAAAAATTAAACAACAAACATTTTTTTGATATCATATTCACCTACAAAAATACAGTTATACATAATTCTAACTAAGGACTTAAAATAATTTAAATATTTGTGGTTTGTTCTTATCATTTGTTTGAAAACATATTTCATTATCAAATTTCATATAAACTTTATAAACAACAGTATTTACTTACAAAATTCAAAGGAAAAAGTACTTTCTTATCATTGGAACAACAAAAGCTAACGATAAGGAATCTGCAAAGCGGAATATAAACATTCATATACATACTTATATATGTAGCTCCATCAAAACATGTTATCAACAAAACCTAGTGGAGCCTTTACTTTTATTTGCGCGCCTGAAATTGTAAATCTATGGTCCAAATTATTTTTTTCTTTTCAATGATTTCAATTTTGCAGTAACGTTCCCAAACTTCTCTCTCGGCAGCAATTGCATCGCGGAAGAGAACTTTTTAGAATTCGTAATAAAATAATTAACGTTTTAGAATATAACGCAGTTGTATTACTCTGAGGACTTTCCTAAAAACTGCGCGACAAATTAACTTTTTTTTATCAAAAATATTTCAACAATTTCTATAAGATTACAATACCGTGAGTAATGTTGTGCAATTTCGAATTGTTTTGGGTTCGTTTATTAGGCATAATAAGGCATACATACATACATACATATATACATATGAAATCTTCAATGGATTATTCTGAACAACTTTGCCGAAGAAACGATGGGTCTAAAACCTGTTTTGAGCCAGCGATTTTTCAAGCTAAATTTTGTTCAACAATGAGGCTCATTTCTGGCTCAATGGGTATGTAAAGAAGGAAAATTATCGCATTTGGGGCAAAGAGCAACATGAAGAGATTCATATTTCGTATTCGGACCATATTCTCTCAAAATGGTTAAGATGAGAACGTAGCCGTCAATGGCGACCATAATAATAGACTATTTGATACCTGAAATTAAAGCTCGCGATTTGGGCGACATTTGGTTTCAACAAGACGGCGTGATTTCCCATACATCGCATCAATCAATGGATTTATTGGGAGTACACTTCGCTGAGCAGTTAATTTCACGATTTGGCCCGGTCGATTGGCCACCAAGATCGTATGATACCACACCGTTAGACCTTTTCCTGTTGAGATATATAAAGTCTAAGCGGACAATCCTGATTCGATCCAGGCCTTGAAGCCAACCATCACGCCTGTCCTTCACCAGTTACCAACATTTGAAAGAGATAATCCTAAAACTAAATGCCAAAGAATGTTCTTTCGATTGATAACAAACATTCCCCATTAGATTTGAAGTTTCCGTGTTTTTCTTTTAAAGAATAGGGAGCCTCAAAATGGATCACCTTTATAAATAGCATTGTTACATATGTGTATACATATTTGGCGAATATCTTATGTTTTTCCTATAGTTGTTATTATATAATAAGTAGGAGATTATTTATTTAATACTTAAGTTACATACATATATGTGTGTATATGGGTTCGTGATTTACACTCTCATCTAAGCAAATACCAGAAGTACAAAACCAGATTTGATAGGGGTCATCTGGGCAATATGATGTCAAAAATGAAGAGAAAAAGCTGTTATTAAACCATAAACATAAATGTGATAAGTGTGAGCGGCAAAACTGATTAAAATTAAGTATATAAATAAACACTAATTCATCTTGCGAGACACTCTGTAGAGGCTCGGTATAAAATATTTGTACAAAGGAGTTACTTTAGAGTAAATAAGTGGGTAAATAATAGCATATAGAGGGTTTTTGAATTATTGTACTATCAATATATTTAACTGCACAAAGCTTAAAATAGATTTATAACATAAGTAAGAAATCCAGCGAAATGATATCTGACCTAATTATAATGGTATCATTTACTAATAACAAATATTTTGAAGGATCATCAATTATTCGCTTAAAATTCCTTCCACCGTAATTAGTGGCGTCGATCCAAAAGCCTCAGTGCAAATTTAAAATGCAACAAAAGAACTGTAGAAACCATAAATTAAATAAAACGAAGATATGAGCATTTTCATGCAAATAAGTATATGTATGTATAAGTTTCCGCGATTTATTGAACTTTGCTGGCATACAAAGGTGTCATTGGCCGTTAATCAAATGCGAGGGGTTCCATTTCCATTTCCATGGGTCATTAACACTCAAAATTTATTGAAGCGTCTCTTATCAGCACTGGCAAAATTGGCGGAGCGTGAGTCACTAATACTTTCGTATATATGGAACTGATGTACATAAGCATATTGCCGTTAGCATGGACAATCAATAGTTATTAATAGGTATATATGTACATACATACATATGTATGTATTTATTTATAATGATAGATGACCATTCGGTCAGTGATGGGGTTATGAATTGATAGAATCAAAATTGGAGAAAAAGTAAAACAGGCGTCAATGCCATAAGGTCAGAGCACCTGTATTGTCTTCTTATTGGCGTCCTTCGATTTTCAAGTAGCTTCGTTTGCAAAAAAGAGGTCAACAAGACCACTAAAAATTTGTGGCGATCGGTCAAACAGCTGTCAAATTAGCGGTGCGCTGAACCGCGAAACTCAAGTGCCATAGAGTCACAGTTATTTGAGTGCATTAAAGTACACCCATACATACACACAAATACATACATATGTAAGTACTTATGCATGCATATTTGAACGCTGTCACATTAATTAGTTTCACTTTCAACTGATGGAAGTGTAGACAAAACGCAATAAACATTAAAAACAAAGCCAACAATTATCATTGACCACCGAACACAATGCAAATGCGCAATAAAAGGCAATTTGAAAGTGTAAGAAATCGAAAGCACAGTTCAGCCAAAAGCCGCGTGAACGCTTTGACGGAAAAGAATAGTTGCGAAACACATACTTGCATACATACATACATACATATGTACATGTTTGTGTGGATGTGAAGCAACAGCGAGCCAACAATAAATACTGAATCAGTGGTGAATTGAGGAAAAGAAATGAAAATATTGAGTCATAGCGCGAATTATTTCGGATATGTTATCGAAAAAAATATAACAACAACTAGAAGTGGTATTAGTTATGTATGTTAGTATTACCCACTTGTCCGCTTTTGGACATTAGAAAGAAATCAAAAGTGGGCACCCGCTATGGGCATGCGCTTAAATATACATATGAGCGCTACACTTTCGAACGTGAACGCATGCGCAAATGCAAAATACTGAAGTGACATATTCAAATCTATACGAGTATAATAAGCAACACATACATATACATACATATATGTATGTATGTATGTAAGATAAACAAATATTTCAGCGTAAAAACGAACACATCAATCTCGCTCGTTGGGAGTTTCCAATTATGAATTTAGCAATTCCATAAGTCAATGCGTTTATCTACTCAGTAATATCGTACTTATAGTCACATCGTCCCAAAGCGATTCTAATACACATATGTACATACATATGTACATATTGTACATTCATATGTATGTATGTATATCTCTGCAGAAAAGGATTAAGGGAGCAGACGGCTGGCGAGCGATAATGATGTGCAATTGCGTATCGCTTGCGGAAGTCATTGTTCGTTACTGCCTCTAGATGGCTGCTGGTTGCTTTGGCTTTGATTGTTGCTGTCAATTGTTGTTGCCGTAAGCGTTTTGGCTCTTGCCCGAGTTGGCTATAAGTGCTGCTTCGATAGCTTCTTTATTATTCAAAGAGTGTTTGCCATACATATGTATGTATGTACATATATTAGTTTGATGTAGAGAAATATGTTCGACAGCGCAACCGCCGGCGGCTCCAATAATAAACAAGGGAAAGCTAAGCTATTGCGCAAAGTTGTCTGTTTGGTTTGACTTCCTACTAATTCTTACACGAAATTTACATAATATACATACATACAAGTATAAGTAGAGCCAATATTAGCACACTGTTTATAGAGAAGGCATACTTTGACGTAGCGAACTGTAATGAAAGACACCTTTGAATGAACTATGTGGTAAGGGCGGATCATAGAAGTTCTAAGTCGACATATGTACATATGTATGTATGATTCATAAAATCAATATTATCTTGCTTGCTTTAGAAAGCAATGTCGCTGATTTATCTGATAGTAAGCACTAATTCGATTATTTTTTTCTAGTTTCAGGAAGTTTGTTTTTTGTCGAACTTACATACATACATATATACACAAGAAAAAATATTAACTTCGGTTGCACCGCAGCTATAACACTCTTCGCAAACACAAAAGATTCCATCCAAGAACTTAATATTGATCGTCCAGTTTGTATAGTAGCTATGTATGTATATGCTATAGTTTTCCGAGAGAAAACTATGTTTTCAAAATTTCAGATCGATATTTCAAAAACTAAGGCACTAGTTCGCGTTTATACAGACAGACGGATATGTCTAAATCGACTCACTTCGTCATGCTGATAATATGTATATATATTTTATAGAATGTCCGACAATTCCTTCCGAACTACATCTCGTGGCAAATTTAATATACCCCGCCATATATGTAAGTATTAAGACAGATATAATTTTGTTACATTCGGAGAAATTTGTAAGCCAGAAGTATGCTTTTCATACCCGCCAATAAAAGACGAATGGTTTCTAAAAACTATTGGGTTATATTTAGATCATAAAAACGTTTTTGGTAAAATACCACATGAGTCCTGATGATACAGTTTACAACGGGGGTTTCTAATAACCGACCGAATTGGACAAAATAAAATAAAAAAAAAATATTATAGTATAAATGAAATCAAATATACAAGAAATCGACGCCAATAACACCATTTATTACCACAGGACCGAATGTGATGATTTCCGATTTCTCGTTTTCATCTCCGCACCGAATATCAAAATAACTGTTCAAGTATCGCAAAGATTAAAAAAAAACTAAATGTGAATTGCCTAAAAAAAGATTTATACAGGTTATCGCCTATTTCTTTGCTCTCTGCGGAGTTTTTATGGAAACTAGTCCGACCCAGCAGATTTAAATATTCCATTCGATAAGGATAATCCAAATACGCCTTATAACATGGCTAATCCATCTACTGTAAAATAAAAAATGTTAAATTTGAAACGACCATCCTTCCAATAATTCCCTGATTAAACGAATTGAATTAATAATGTTGGACACCTCCTTTCCTCCACATCACAATTTCCTCATTTGTCGGAATCGCTGATATGAAACCACCAAGAAAACTTTGCTGCCATACAAACTGAACGATTGAAATCAAGTCCTTGAATGGAAATCTTTCGTATTTGACGAAATATTTTTATGAAATTTGGTACAGATTATTTTTAAGACACCGCTACAATAACTGAAGAAAATTTAGCGTCTTTTCTTGTTTATTTTACCAGATATCTTCACGATCTTCTTGAGATCGGATCGCAATAGGCTTCCATAAAAACTGAACGATCAAAATCAAGTTCGTGTAAGGCAAGTTTTTTTATTGGTGAATGGTTTTATATGTAGTTTTGGTGCAACCGAAGTTGACGTTTTTTCTTGTTTTTGTATTGACTCATATAAATTTAAACAAGACTAGTGCAATAACGGCTTCTACTGCTTCAAGAACTTAAAAAAAATATTTAAAAGACATCCTGTCCTGCATTGAACATAATATAAATTCTCACGAAAAATCTAAAACGGGGACGATTGAATCAATCTTGACTCTATTTTTCTCATAACATTAATGCTTAAGAGCTAACTGAACAAAGAAGCTTATTGAAAACAAAAAATTAACAGCAAAGTCTTCACTATTATGTGGACGGGAAACTTGGATTTTTATAGCTCAACACAACGGCAATATTAAAGCATGGCTCCAGCTGTAGTCAATCCCCCATTGGAAAGCCAAATTACTATTCTAACAGTAACCGAATTCCGTTCGCAGTATGCGTGCATATAAATTGAGGAAATTCAAATATGAGATGAGGTAGTAAATGAAATGACCGACTCGAAGTGACCACTAATGAATATGAAGAGGCTATAAAACCACTAAACTCGTTCTAGAAAAATACATTGCATACATTTCTATATACTTGTCTATGCATGCCTATGAATGTACTTGCATATATACTACATACTTAATACATTCGTATATAGATTTTTTTGTATGAACGAGCAAGTAGGCATTTCCAATATTTTTAATGAATCGTCGCTTAGACCTGTCCACCAGCGATGGCGAGTCAGAGCGGAAGCTGGGCCACTCAATTAGCGGTAACAGGATTTTCAGGTTAAAATTCACCACGCTCGCCGCCTTCCAACTTCCCTAACCTTCCAGCAGCGAAGCCGTTACGACAACGACAAAATATGTTTGCTGCTGTAATATTAGAGGAGTGAGCGAGCAGCTGTTTTTATTTTCCATACTTTTTTTATTTCTACTTTTTTAAACGCTTCGGTTTTTTCTTCGCTGATTAGTAGTTTTTTATTTCTCTATGGGTCGGTCGGTCGGTCTGTAGTTGTTATAGATTTGTTTTTATGACTTTCTTCGTGTATTTTCAAGTCATACATACTTTCCAATGGTTGCTTGTTTATAGTTTTTGTAGTTGTAGTTGCCGTGCATGCACTTATATATACATATCGACGAAGAGTTTAGGAAAAAGAATGTCTGGCATTTGCTCGTCGATCGGCTGACAGCAGGTAGCCATTTCCTTCGTCAGTTAGGCAGCCAATTTTATGTGGAAGCCTGAGACGCTCGTGAAACACGCCTATATGTACATATTGCTGTATGTGTGTAGTGCAAGCATAGTTGTGTATGCATGTAGAGGTATGTGCGTGTCGCAGTCGTAGATTTAGCAACAGGTGGTCATTTGCAAAAACAAAAATAGCAACAGATGGAATTTGGCTCTTATGGCAGTTGCGATGAACGAAGCTGAGTTTCACGGTCTTGTTGAGCGCACATAATAGCAACAAATGTACGTATGTATGTATGTGTGTATGTGCACAGTAATGGACACACACGCACTCACCACACTGCAAATAGCAATCTGTTCTGATGGTTTTAGGCAAAAAATGTGCATTTGACTTCACACAAAACAGATTTGTATGTATGTATGTATGTATGTTTGTTTGTACGCACGCAGCTTTTCTATTGTTACACAATTTTTTCACAGCCATTTACGACAAGTTGGCTTTTCCTTTTTCACAATGTGGTTGGTTACATACATATGTACATACATAATTTCCACAGAGTAGACACCAGTAAAATGAATATTGGCTTTGAAAACTAAACTAAAAAGTCAGTTTTTTGTTAAAAGATGAGTTTGAAATCACCTTCTCTGTGCACTTGAGGCAGACACCACCCTCGTCGCAGCAAAAATAATTCTCACCGTAGTGAGCTTGCAGACATTTGATTCACGCAACAACAATAACAGCAAAATACACAATATAAAAACAGTAAAACACAATGCTCAATGCATTCAGCGTAGCGCGAATTACAGGTTCAAGCCGACAATGGAGTGCACGAACACGTCTAACTCACCACACGTATGGTCGCGAACTGAAACTCAACTAAACCTACAAATAATAAACGACATAAGCAAACGACCGACGACATACGACAGTGACTGTATTCCAAGCTGAGCTCCAACTGATGACTGGCATCTAGCGCTGGTCATATAATCCACCATCGACGGCGGAGAGAGCTCTTTTCCACATGCTGTCATAAACATACTCGTACATATACAAAAGCCACCATGAATGCATAGCCCGAAAGCAAAGTCGACAAAAAGTAATAAATGAAAATAAGTAACAAAAGATAAAGAAAATTAACTACTCTCAGCCGATTGAACAGACGCAGCTCAGCAGCTCACCAACGAGCCAGCAAACCAACCAACCGACCGATCGACTCATCTAACTAGTACTTGTACGTACAAAAACAACAATAATGCTAGCAATGCAGTAACAACAAAAAACTGGATAGCATTAGCGGCGGACCATGAGCGGAGGTATACAACTGGCATCAGCAGCTATAACTATTGTAGTAATCATTCGGTTTGCTCACTTGTTAAATTACAGCGTTACCGGACTTAATTGCCATACACATTTTCCCAAATCATAAAATCGAACTCCGGTTCCACTAAAAATAACCAAAATGTAGGAATACGTATTTATGCATATGACCACCACAGAGCCCATATCAATAGAGAGTGGAAACTCATGAAAGTCTTTCGAGTATACAACTATAAAGATCACAGAAAAATTATAAAATTTAAGGATTTAATAGACTGTTCTTGGAAGACGAATGCCAAAAAATTTTTTTTATCGACTCCGTCCATCAACCACGAAATAAAAAAGGAAGGAGTCAAGGCCCGGGGATCTTTTCAAATCTGTAAGTGATCTATCAAGAAGATTTGCGCTGTGGAAATAAAGCTCTCTGCTTCTTGGTTATAGTGAATAGTTACAAATCAAATACCGCACACAGTTAGAATTATATAATGAAACAAAAGTCAGCTCTTATCTGATGACCATTATACAGTTTTTCTGTATACACATATTTAGTCAAAGGGCGTTCGTATGAATTGTTTTTGTAGATGGGCATTTATGTATAGGCAAGAAAACTGATATGTACCTGTTACTATGATAACTTTTCAAGGTCCACTTTTAAAAAAAAATTAGCATTTTCAACGAATTTGTGCAGCTTCGAGGATCCGTCGACAGAAAATTGGTCAGTAACCATCATCTAATGAGCCATCATTGGACTTTAATTTCTTTTACATATACAAAATAGCCTCGTATACGATCGGCTCAAGACTTGATAGCGGCTTTATTGATTTCTACAGTTAAATGATTCGGAGCTTCTTAATTCCGCTCTAAATAACAATTTCGTTTAACAACATCATTTTATCGGGACGACCAAAGTGTCCTTTTTGTCGGTATACCATCAAATGTGTAGTCTCCTCTAATAAACTATGCATGAAGAAGAACTAAGCAGGAAAAAACGAAACTAAAATACCCTTTGGAATAAAGAATTTTGCATACCAGAACTTGTTGTTGATTGTTCAGTTTGTATGGCAGCTACATATACATACATATGTACTATGTTATATTGGTCCGACGAGCAGCTTCTTGGGAAGAAAAGGACGTGTGCAAAATTTCCGATAAAGATCTCAAAAACTATTTCGCGGATATACTATTCAGAACATCGTACTGATCATTTATACAATATTCGTTATAATATAGCGTCTTCTACGGTTCCATCTGTTGACGAAACGGTTCTTAATTGAAATTATGAATGTGAACCGCTCAAATGTAGTTGCTATAGCAAAACACTCACACAAATCTCTTGCTTTAAACATTTCAAAAACTAATAGTAATGCTGGAATATTCTTGACTGCTCACATCTGGCAACTTCTGACTTATTTTTGCAATCGCTGTGATTTTCTCTTCACTTAAATCACTTAAATCGCAAATTAAAATTATTTTTTAGAAAAAATAATTATTTCAGCCACAAAACGTACAGAAAATGGAAGTCTTTCACAAAGCGTTGCTCAATGAAAGCCTTTCTTTGAGCGTACAGGTGAGCACAGACATAAGTACATACCTACATACTATATACATACATATGTACATACATGTGTATATGGATATGTAAATATGTGTATACAGCCACTAATCGCGCTTTCATAAATGAGATTTTCGTACAGCACAGGCTTGCAATCGCAAATTAAATATCAAATATCCAGTACTGTTAGACCTACTGTTACTGTTCAATTCGTAACCTTTTAAGTGGTATTTGTGTTGTTGTTGGGTATATTTGCAATAACACAAATATGCCTTGTTTTATTAGGTGTTCAACCGCAAATATAGCACGTAAACACACGCACATACATACAAACATATACGAGCGCTATGTAAATATGTGTTACGTACGAGCACAATACGTTTCTTCGGATGCTTTGACAGCGCTTTATTGCTCTTGCTGCGAGCGGAGCGAAGTGGGTGCGCGCTGCGCTGACGGTTTTTTGCATTGTTTCGACAAGATCTTACAGACCTTGTTGCTTTTGCTTTTGTTGTTATATTTATGGGGTTTTTCAAAAACTTCCAGCGAATTTTACTTCTTTTCGCCCATGTTTGTGTGTGTGTGTGTCTTATATTTTGTTTATTAAACTCGGCAGTACGAGCTGTTTTTAGCCATGGCTGACGCAGTTTTATTGCAAATTGGCTCAAAACCTGTTTTTGGAATCAAAAACGCAAATTTCGTTCTAAGTTTTCACTTTGCAATTGTTTGCTCCTAATTTCGCAGCATAGAGGAAAACTGTTGTGAATTGAAACGAATCGAATCGCTTTTTAGTTTCGCCAATTAAATGGCGTAGCATACACACCTTTTCGCTGGCCACAATTATGCCCGTATGAATTTTCCAAAGCTTTGCCGAAGCTACAGGCTTTTCACTATCAATTAACTTTCCCAGTTGTTGGTTTTCGACCGATTTTGTGCGACACGATTGTCGGCTTTTTATAACGAATTTCTGCGTCGCGTTTTTTGTATTAAGTAATTACGTTTTTTAATTCACAAGCGCTACGAAAATCAACTAGCCTACAACCGAGTTTTCAATAGTCGATAGACGACTCTGTACAGAGTAAACGGAGGTCAGCACAGATAACGATGGCGTCGACGAGTGACGTTGAACGCGCACGAAGGATGCCACAGCCCTGTAACAGTAAATAGCGACCGCAATGACAACGTGTGAGCAAAAGCGCAACCAGACTCGGAGCACTTTGATCAAATACTAAACTGCGGACTGAGTGTTGGGCCGGCAGATGGGATCGTTTGGACTGGCTTTATGAAAATAAGCGAAGCAGCAGCAGGCGAAAAAGAGCGAAGGTGACGAATGCACGAACCGACGGCCAGACAAGACGTTCACCGATTGAGCTTTAATGCGGGCGAGCAGCACCAGGTTGAGCCAGCGCGTTATATGCCGTACTCACCACAGCTTGTGCTTGATAGAGCGTTTTACTTAGCTAAATTAGCAGTAACAAACGCAACGCTTAACTTACCACAAACGTCGGCGCTGGGGAACAGCTTGCTATTTGTTGATAATTTAGAGATGATGTTGTTTTTCCGCAGTGTTTTTCGTCGTTTTGTTTGGTTTCAACGATAAGAGAACTCTATCAACGCGAGTGTTCATGAGGTTTGAGACATGCCTTAGGCACTTGATATGAATGCAAGGCTGCAATAACAACTGAGCAGGCGTTTGCTGGGCAGTCAGCGAACCGCGCAGCTCCCCAGCTCAGCTGATCTCACTTCGTTTGCATTAAGCGCCGCATTTACACAAAGGTATGTGTGTACGTCTTCGAGGTGTATACCGTAGTTCGCCTGGATGAGCATTAGACGCATAGCGCTGTAGTCACTTGGATCTTGTTATTTGTAAAATACACACATTAGAGCGGTTGTGAGAAAAGAGAAAGGGGCGGCCAACAACAAAGCTCAGCGGCGGAGCGAAGGTGTAAGCTGAGGGGAAAGAAAAAAGAATAAAAATATAGTTAGAAACAATTTGCTAACTACGTAGATGAGAGCTACAAGCAAACAAACACACATGTTTGCTTATATACACACATACGTTAATGGATGTGGGAGCGTGTGCTTTATGGATGGAAATATATCAGAGGCACATATGCTCATATTTTGTCAAGCATCGTCAACAACAAACAAGCCACACTTACATACTTATGTAGCTGTACATGAAATGCTTGAACGCCGCCATGACGCCCCCAAAAAAGTGCTCACCGACATTCGTGCAAGGCACAACGCTGATAAGCGGCTCCAATTATTGGCAACCAGCAACAACCAAAACAATTACAATTATGTCGCTCCAGCTGATTGGAGAGCTGATGTTTCAGAACTGTACACCCTCAAGAAATTACGCAGTTCCCAGCTATCAAATGGACTTAATGAGGGCAAGGCGGAAAGTATTTTGTTCTCCTCTGTAATTCACCACCCATTTTGCTTAAGTTTTCATTCGATATTTCTGTAAAATGTACCGGGTTTATTAAAATCTTTTTAAAAACAGACAAAAAAAACCAAATTATTTTTTAACATAAAACAACAACTTTATGGAATAAAAACTGAACAATTGCTTCGACAAAAGTCCACATAGGGTGTAATTATAATTTATTTTAGAGCGAAGATTTAACTTAATTCTAGTTATTATTGCATTTGAGGATTTAGTTTGGCCACCGTTGGCATCTAAAATCTTGTATAACCTTATGAAGGCGTCTTGGCATCGGTTCTACTAAATTTGGCAACTATGCAAACGTATTGGTGTTCCAAGCTTGTATTGATATATGCACTCTTGGAGTATAATAGCGGTTTAAGTATGTTTTTTCTAATGCTTGGCTCTAAAATTGTCTAGACATGTTCAAATATATTCCAAACAGGGCTTTGTGGTGGTATGTTTCATTAATATAATATTATTAAAAACTAATAAAGCAGCTAATACTTAATAATTTGAACACTATTTTTGGAACCGTTATCTGGTTTAAATATTAGACTTCCAATATATGTTCCAAGGAGAGTTTCTGTTTGTAACGATCCAAATTACTCTCAATAAAGGTGTCTCCAACACCAGAGGCCGCCGCAACAGCTCTTCAAATCATTACGCTGCTGCCATCATGATTTGCAGTTAGTACTAAGTTCTTCGAATCACCCTCAGTCTTTGTTTTGCACCAAACTTTGTATCTTCCACCACCATCGACAATCAATGTAAAATGTTAAATAGATATTTTAGAACTCTGGAAGCTTGGAGAAAATATGATAAAAATGAATTTATTGAATAAGGTCGATAGAACTTTCAATGATACTTCTTCTTTTTCTTTACGTAGACACCACTTACTCGGTTATGTCCGAGTTAACAACAGCGCGCCAGCCGTTTCTTCTTTTCGCTATTTGGCGTCACTTTGAGATGCCAGGAGCTGCCAGGTCCTTCTCCATCACAATTGTAGTGTTCTCTTCTATCCGGACAAACCGATCTAGCAAGCTGTCTCTTGATTCGCTGAACTGTGTCATTGTCGCCGTATATTCGTACAGCTCATCGTTCCATCGAGTGCGGTACTCACCGTTGCCAATGCGCAAAGGACCGTAAATCTTCTGCAAAATCTTTCTTTCGAACACTCCTAAGACCGACTCATCAGATAATGGCATTGTCCATGCCTCTGCACCATATAGCAGGACGGTAATAATGAGGGACTTGTAGAGTTTGGTCTTTGTTCGTCGAGAGAGCCCCTTCTTTTCTTTTGGCAAGAGTCTACGTTGGATTTCGTAGCTGATGTTGTTGTTGGTCCCAAAATAGACGAAATTATCCTCGACTTCAAAGTTATGACTGTCAACAGTAACGTGCGAGCCAAGTCGCATATTGTTTGATGACAGGAGATATTTCGTCTTGTCCCTTCGGAGCGTACATGAATCCAGGGTTCTTATTCATGTCATCCGATCCAGAGACAGCCAAGTAGTTCGATGAATTTGCTTGTCTTGGAATCTAGGTCTACAGATAACAAGGTGCACTCTAAGCGCTCATATAAGACATCTTTGGTAATATCGTCCTTCTCTTCCGTCGGGGCGGTATGTTGAAGAACTTCGCTTTAATGAGGATTGTAGCTAGATTGAGGTCACCACAAATCCAACACCTAATTTGTAGTTACTTCTTTATATGGCCGCTGTAGTAAGTTCTCGTCCCGCTATCACACTGGACGGCGGTGATGTCAGCTTTTACTCTCACGAGGACATCAACCAACTGGGCAGTGGCACCTTCCCAATTAAGGGACCGGACGTTCCAGGTGCATGCCCTGAAATCGTTATCCTTAATGCGTTTGACATGGTCGTCATCAAAAGGGGGGATTCTCTTTCGAGGCTGTTGTTTCGTTTTCATGGGGGCGTTTTTTACGAGCCGGATCCCAAACCCTGCGCATGGGTATGTAACTACTTCCAATTCCGCTAGCTAGTGAAATTCCTATAAATTACCAAGAAATAACGCTATAGAAGTATACCTATAATGAATGGATCGGTTGATGAATTGTGCAATGGAGGCGGGAATTGGCGAACTTCTAAGAGAAATTTTATACCTCAAAATCAACTTTAACGAATTGAATCATTATATTTCTATTATGTCCTTTTTATATAGTTACAAAATATTGAAGTCAGTCTAAAACCCCCGTCATTTCGCATAGATCGTCAACGAACCCCAGCTTCAAAGAAACTTGTTCAAATAACGGGCGCAACTGTTATTTATTTGATTTTAAAATATATCAAATATATTTAACGTTGTTGTAGATCTCGACAAGTTGAGTGATGGCTCGATCGGCCTCTTGACTGGTTTGTAAATGCTCAGCTGACTGGTTTGCTAAAGAGTCCGCCGGTAGACTGTGATTACTCACATTGCCGCATTGTGTTTCTCTGCAGTTATGTACCTGTCGTCTGGTGGCTAGCTAGCCGTTCTGTAACTTAGCATAGCTTGTGAACAAACGAGCACATCTGTGCGAAATTTCCAACAGTCACAAGTAGCCAAGTTGAAAATATAACAATTTCTGATAATACGTCAGCAATGGCAACAAATTGTCCACATTTCATCACAACAGACCCAGTTTCGTTGCGCACGAACAAGCTTGGCTAACCATAAAAGCCAAAAAACGCCGAGCAGTTTCCAGTCGTGCGATAACAAATAACAGACAGCTGCATATGGCCGATGACAGTACCGACAACAACAAACAACGAACCGTTGTCTGTACGCCTGTCTTCTAATAACGTCAAAATGGCACAAACAAATAAAAACAAAATCGGCAAATAAAAATGCGAAAATATACAATCATGGTAAGATCGACCGAACAAGCAAGACGTCAGTAGCAACGAGAGCTACTTGATGTCAACCGCCAGCAGTCGAAGGCTGCCGACCACCGGCCAGTCGACCAATTGGCTGACTCACTACCGGGTTTTCGATCGTTGCAAGCGGCGCGGCATTGTAGTTATGAGTGTATATACTTAGTTCGAAGCAGTCGACCAAGCGCTGAGCTAATACGAAGATGGACCGCATTATATCCAACACAAGGCTGTAATGAAGCCGCCCATGCGCAATTCTTAGACGTCGGCGTTTTTTTAGTTTTTTGCGTTGTTTTCATATCCGTCAGTTTCCACTAAAAATTGTAAAAAGTAAAATTACAAGATATAACCGTAAAGTCTAAGGTCTCGTCTCTGGCAAATGCGATAACTGCCCTCTTACGAGTATTCAACATTTTACTATTAATATGATTGAAAATTCTTTTAATTAATTAAATAAGATACAAGAATTCATAATTTAAAAGTATACAGGTTTAAAACCGTTTGATGACTTTTAGTTAAACGAACTTTTCTGCTAGATCTTAAAGCCCCGCTGCTGAAATATGTATATACATACATACTCGTACATGCATATGTACAAACTTTGGCTGTTAGCATTAGCAAAAATATATTAAACAGGTAATCGATGACAATATTCCTCAACTTTGTTTCAATTTATTTCTCAATACTTCTCTCTTAATACAATATCAATTATTGAATCTTTGGCTAACGCCACTGCTCTTATAACCCAAACAAATAAATCAAAACTTGCTGAAGAAACGAAAACACGAAATGCACACTCGCTCATTGGCAACCTTTCGGGTCAATAAAACCTTAAAAATTTGTCAAATACCAAAGCAAGCACACAATCCAAGAAATGCAATGCACAAGAGCATTCAAAACAAGGAGCTGAAAGAGGAAAGAGGAATGAGGCATGCATCTAGAGTCGGTAATAAATTTACGTGTGTTAAGAGAAAATAACGATCGCGAAGGTGGAAGGTGGAGGCGGGGGAAAATGCCGGCTTTGTTTCGAACACTTTTTGCTTCGCAACACCTTTGTCTTCATGCAAACACATTTGTATTTGTGGAACAAAATCAGCTTCGGGCTTAGCTTGCGGCATTTTCTGTGGTCGGACGTGCTGGTATTTTCCGAAATGCAGGCGTAGCAACAGCCAAAGCAACAACCGCTAACCGCTGACCGCGCTGCACACTGCAACAACGCAACAACTGATTTCACTGCCTCGCCGACAAACGCTGGCGAAAAATACAACAAGCTCTTTTCGTAGGAACAATGGTAGATGGGTAATAAAAAGTGAAAGAAACACAAGTACTCGCGTGCATGTGTGTGTGTAATTGAAAGACAAAGCGAATTACAATAAAACTGAAAAGTCAACATAAAAATATCAAACTTTACGTGACACTTTGGCACTTGGGCGAAGGTGCAGTTCCGAGGCTAAATCACGTTTTTGCGGCAAATCAACAATATTTTAGGCAAACTGGCTGTTAGTCAGGTATGGCAACCACTCCTGTGACGTGAATTCAAGCAGATTAAGAACGAGCAATAAGCAATCAGGACACAGCAATAGAATTACGGCATTCAATGGTTGCTCAATGCAGACGCACCCTGTATGCCGAGTTGGTAATGGCGGCAGTAAGTAAGCGTGCTCCAACGAGCTGTCGATTATCTTTCTTAACTTTGCACGCAGTGTTGTTGCTGTGATTGATAACACTTTTGCTGACACGTTACTGTTGTTGCTGTTGCATTGCATTTACTCATGTTGTTTACGGGTGTAAGATTGCAGCTGATGTTTTCCTTGCTTCGTTGCTTCGTTGGTGATTCTCTTATCTGCTAGGAAAGTTCCATACGCTCCCACAAACAAAGCAATTATTCGTATTCATGTTACGATCGCTGTAATTATATATTTAATTTGTAATTTTAGCATTTTCAATAATCTGGCGCTGCAAATAGCTTTTATCAACATATGAGATTTTTTTTTGAGACGGACGAAGGCACCAAGAGCTACTCTATCTCGAGTGGTGTACCCCAAGGCTCAGTGTTAGGCCCACTATTATGGAATCTTATGTACGATGGAGTGCTAAAAAGACAGCAGCTAACAGATATTAAACTAGTAGCCTATGCGGATGATCTCATGGTGGTAGCAGTAGCCAAACAATTAGCCGACCTGAGAAATAAATGTAATGAGTGCATAAATGGTCTACGCCAATGGTTCTCTTCTGTGAGTCTGAAACTGGCGGAGGAAAAAGCAGAAGTTTTACTCATAAGTACTAGGAAGATAGAAGAACGAATAGAGCTCACTATAGGGGAGTGCGAGATTACCTCGCAGCCGCAACTGAAGTATCTGGGAGTAATATTGGATTCCAAATTAAAATTTAAAGAACACCTGGAGTATTCTTCCGCGAAGGCAAACAAAATCTATAATGTCCTATCGAGAATGATGACCAATAGAGGCTGTATGCGGCACCAGTTTGGATACAGGCAATGGATATAAAAGCGTATACTAAACAAATAATTGCAGTGCATAGGCTTTCTGCAATTCGAGTAATAAGTGCTTTCCGGACTATATCAACCGACGCTGCTGAAGTATTAGCCAGCATGCCGCCCATTGACATCCAGGGAGATGAACTTGAGCGTTTATATCATCTACCAGCGCCTAAAACAGTATCGGCAAAGACAGAGGAGAGGAACAATAGCATTAAAATGTGGCAGGAGCGGTGGAATTCCTCATCTAAAGGGCGTTGGACCCACCGACTTATACCGCACATCCATTGGTGGATAGACAGACGACATGAGGACCTAGACTTTCATCTGACCCAAATACTTAGTGGACATGTGTGCTTCAGAAGCTACCTTTTCAGGTTCCACAATGACATTAGTCCGAACTGTCCGACGTGTACAGAGCATATAGAAGACTCTAAACATGTACTATTTTATTGCCCTAGATTTTCAAATACAAGGGAAAAACTAAAAACCACACTAGGTGGTAGTTTTACAGTCGATAATTTAACGACACTCATGTGTCAGTCGACCGATAAATGGAAAGCTGTCAGCGAAACGTCAGCATCCATAATGACAAAACTGAGACTTTTTGAACAAATTAGGCGTCCGTCAGTCCGCACGATAGAGGAGACTTAAATGTCTTGTCCCTCCCACGAAGTAATACTTAGCCGGTGGTTCCGTGGGAGAGTCTTGAGCTGGGAGTAGGTTAGGTTTAGCGGATTAAAGTTCCGCACTCCGGCTTTCGGTGCTTCCCCCTACTATAAAAAAAAAATAAAAAAAAAAAAATAAAACATATGTATGAAGTTGTGGGAACTTTGTTGTTCTTATTATAGCCTGACTTGCGATCCTAGTCAGGTTAACAGGTCGATCCTACCAGAGTTCTCACTTGGACAGCTTATAACGCCGGTCCATTGTGCAACCTAGAACGCTTATAAAATGTATTGAAGAACCTCATAAGTCTGTTGAGGGCAAATTCCAGTTTCTGCTGCGTCTTCTGGTTCGTGGTTGACTGGCGAGACGTTCCAACCTCAGTCTTGCAAAGCCTGGACAGTGTAGAAGAGAGTGCCTGAATATTTCGAATGCACTTGGTTTTCATAAAACTATGACAGTTTGCGTCCGACAGGACTTTTAGCTTTATGCCATGAACGCCTATTGGATAATGTCCAGTGAGAACTCCTACGAGTGCATTAAGTTGAATTTTGTTAAGAGCAAGTAATCAGTAGATCTCCTACGTTTTATTCTAGGGCAGAAGGATCTCGCAGTTGCACAGAAGCTAGCGATCCTAGTACTTATGGTAAAACGGACGGGGTATCTCTCTTATTGTATGCCGGGATAAACGATATTGTATTCCGTTTTAATTTAATCACTGCTTTTAATATTGCAGATGTGACAGATCCCAATTTCCCTGGTTTTTTATCCGTCACTTCTTGAAAGGCTGTCATACCAGCCATTGGTTTTACGATTTAAGCAAACTTAGGACACCTTTCAAATAGAGGGAGCGAAAGTTTGCCACAATTTTTATACAATTATTTTGAACGTTTTATGATGACGAATATATGTATGTACATATATTATGTTAAAGCTGCTTGGGCAGAGTCATGACGGCCGTTCGCCTCTAATTACGTCAATGGCATATGTAAATATTTGAACATATTATTAGACATACTAAATTTTCTGTTAGGTCTGAAACCTCGTTTCATTTTTTTAATCGGCATGTGATCAGCCTTAGACTTTATAAAGGTTGGTAGGTATGAGTGCTCCCGCCTTGACCTCAATTAGGGCTGGATGCCCCATTTTAAGGTACTATCGTCGGAGTTCTATAAACTTGCTATCTCGTTTCATTTTTGCGCTCAAACCACTTTCGGATTTCGATGAAACTACTTATGTCAGCTATACTTTTTGAGGACAGCCATTCAAAGTCTGGTGCTTGATGTGTTCAAAATAGTCTGTGCCTTAGTTGTGCTAGAGCTGGACACTCACAGAGAGCGTACAGCTGCGGCAAATATTGTTATAGGGCAGATTCATTTTTAGCATGTCTTCTCCAATTGCTAACTGTACTGGAATTAATTAGTGGCGTCGACAACGCCAACAGTGCTTTTGGCTATCCGGGTATATGGTTGCTTTCTGTATCCTTCCGTAGTTATTCAAAAGATCACCACAGGTCCTTTCCATACCTAATACTTCCGCTTGGGTGATGCAGCCTGAGTTTGGTAGTCTGATAGCGATAGAAATTTCGAGAACATCGGAGTATACACCCGCACCCACTCCGCAGTCCAAGACCAAGTGAAGAAGGACCTGACTGCACTTGGAATCTCCAATTGGCGCCAAAGAGCGAAAAAACGACCGGCGCACTGTTGTAAACTTGACGTTAACCGCGTAAGCGATGTGTACGTCAAGAAAGAAGAAGAATATTCCAATTTAGTTTAGTATCGATTTCAACCCCCAGATATATAGCTGTGGTGGAAAGAGAATTTGTTGAACCACAAAGTGAGGGAAGATTAAATTGAGGTATAGGTGTGACCTTCGTAGTTTTCTTTCCATAATCTCATTGATTGTGGAAGGAAACATCCCCGAAATAATCATTACTTTAGGGCTTGTCTGGAAATAAAAGGACTGAGTCGATTTAAAAATATTTATTGAAACAATCGGTTACGCTGGTTCCAAGATAGACGAAATTATCTACGACTTCAAAGTTATTCAATAGTGACGTGAGAACCAAGTTGCGAGTGCGACGACTGTTTGCATGATGACAGAAGATGTTTCGTCTTCCCCTCGTTCACTGCTTGACCCATTTGTTTTGCTTCCTTGTCCAGTCTGAAGAAAACAGAACTAACGGCGCGGGTGTTGAGGCCGGTGGTATTCATATCGAACGTCTCTGTCGCAGATTTGCCGAGTTTTACACAGAATTTAATCGGGTACCTCTGCTCTAACGAACGCTGCATTTTCGGCTTGCACTACTCACAGAAACACGTCGCTCGAAAATGTTTGTCCTGACTCTCCAGGTGCTCGGAGATAACTGACCAGCCGCTCGTTCGTTAGCTAGGAACGCCCTCTACCGTATCTAGTCGGTGCACGCACGCTCCAAAGTACAGTCGCGGCGGAAGAAAATTAGTCCTATTACGTTCCGGACAAACCCTGTATGTCGTCTGCTTTAACTCTTTTCCATTGAATTTAAGTAGTATTCTATTCAGCGTCACTACCAATAAAAGAAGGGACAAGACCGCTCCTCGAGAAGTGCCTCTGCTTACGTAACTTGTTTGTGTCCCTGAAATATTTTGCGTTATCGTGTGTTCTTCTGGCAGATTGGGAAGGAACACCACTTTGGCTCTTTTCCAGCTTATTGGGATATAAGATAGATGGATGCTAGCCGTATATACATATATTTTCTAGCTTTAGACCCATAGGTTCTTTTAACTTTTTTAGCATTATAAAAGAGTTCAGTATCAGTATACAGATATCGAGCAAGTCAATCTCTCCCGAAGTGTAAATCTAATTTGCTAAACTATCACTCCAGCAGCGAGCTTAGAGAGATCTAGTGTCAAGATATAAGAAATAGATTCTATTGGATATACTTGTATATTTAGCTATATTCGGTCGTTTTCAAACAGCCCTTTCAACGCGTTTAAAACAGCCGGATACATTTAAAAGCAACGAAATTGAGTGCGATATGAACTGAAGTCAAGAGACGTTCAAATACGATTTTGCATTTTAGAAATGCTGTTTGATCGCATCGGATTGGTAATGGTGAGTCTACTGTAAAGGGATTACACCTCTTCATTTCTTCGTAAGAAGGGTTAAAACTGGGGCAAAAGTGTGACTGTAGTGCCACACCAAAGCAGTTAATCAATACTCTTTTCGATGGAAAATATCTAGTAAAATCTATCCCAAAAGGAAAAAATCACCCAACAGTGCTTCCATAGCTGCAGATAATTGGTCATCTGGATGGTCAGATTTGGATCTACTGGACTGCAGTCTGTGGTTACCGCTGTAGAATATGATCATCGACATGTCCCACAAAAATTTGGAAAGTCTCAAAAACCTTTGGTTCGAGCAGCGTCGTCAATAACTATGCGTGCTGCTATCGTTGGATGCATTGTGTGAAAGCAAAGGGTGACCATTTCATTTTTGTAAATCGCTTATTTGGTATATTTTTATATGTATATACATACATACATATATGTATAATTATCACCTATAATTAACTTTGTTAAAAAATTTCTTATAATTTCCTTTTTATAACGGCCAGACCTTATGGCCGGGCTAAGTAGTTTAGACCCAATGCATACAATTTATTTTATCTGAGCGCAAATCAAAACAATGTCAACAATGTCATATTTATGACAATGAGCAAAGCATCAATATGAAATCATCAACCACAATAATAGCAGTTATCTAACTTAATCTCACTTACAGCTATTTATAATAAATATGTATGTATGTTTGTGTGTAAAGTCTGCTAAGTACATTTTTATTAGCCCAAAGAAACCGAAAATAATTTCAAGCTTTTCATTTTAATTCAGTTACCTCGTTTCTAAGAGTGTTCACACAAACTTATGTACAGTAGATGTGCATGTGTATGTGCTTGTATGTATGTGTGTAACGTATCCTCCTTATGCTCCTCTCTCGCTGTTTGCAACCTGAAAGTGAACAACAATCACAGTAACTAGCTAAACGGTAATACAACAACAATGGCAACAATAATACATCGCGGAAAAATGAATATCATGCAATCGCTGTCACACTGCCAACAACAACAATAACGACGGCGAGCTTAGCGAATAATACGAATGCATTTGTGTGGTTGGCGCTGTGCACTATGTGGAGAAGAGGAAGGGGGGCTGGCAGTGGGTACGAGTAAATCGCATGAAAATATATGTATTTAAAGTTAGTTGCGCTCATTGGAACTCATTGTCGTGCTGACACTGGCACCGACTGGTACAACAACAACAACGAAGAAATTTCTACAAGTTTGGCTGAATGTGTTCGCAAAAACATATCGACATGTTCACATGTGTCTGTGTCGGTATGTACCTACATATGTATGTATGTATTGTATATAAATACTGGTAATAACGAGTGTATGTAAGTTTTTTGAGTGCTTGTATAAAATAATGTACACTTTACAACAATAAAATTTACACAGTTTAACACGACCGTGCCGTCCATTTCAGCATCTTGACGTCGCAGCGTCACTGGGCCATTGAGAAGTGTTTGATTATTTCGCGGACATGCGAGCTCTAAGCTTGCTAAAAAATTACTAAACATATGAACAGACTTAGAAACATACAAATATAAATACATGCATACATATTTACATACAATGCATACATATGTATTTACTAATGCATGCAAAACTTATCGTTAGGGCAATACAGAACTCACCAATCTAATCCCTTAGTTGTTTCTCAGTGAAAATAGTGCATGGAGGTAAGGGAAAAAAAGAGATTTTTCAATGAATGCAAAAGAAGCTCAGATAAAAGTATTGGTTGGTTGCTTAAAAGTCGATAATAGTAACGGTTACTCAATTTGATTTGCCATTTCATATTTATTAGCGTTATTCCAGAACATCGTTTGCAAATCGAGCAAATTAAATACCAAAATAATGATTCTGTTCGCGCGACGCATCACCCGCTGTGTCTAATATTCGGTCAACATAATCGCCCAGGAGAGTCGGTGATTCGAATAACCATGGATCGGTTTCGCAACATATTTACTCTAGTGCATCGTCAGAGATAGAGACGCTATTGCTGTTATGGAGCAGAGTATCGAAGGGAACCCGAATTAAGTCCATCCGGCATCGTATGTTACACATGGAATATTTTGTGGAAGGCGCATGGTTAGCGGGCTTACAGAATCCAACTCTGGCAAGAATCGTAGCTAAATGCCCATTGTGCCACCGATCCAGATTTTCACAAGACAATTTTGTTCAGCGCGGAACCTAACCTTAGGTTGAATGTGTACGTTAATAAACCAAATTGTTGCATTTGGAGCGATGCTTATTCACAGCTCATTGTGAGATGTCGTTGAAACTCACTGTTTGGTGTTGAAGGCAGAGGAAATCATTGGTTCATATCTTTTTTCAAAAATGAAGTCGGCTACAATATTATATGGTGCACGCTATAGAGCCATGATTAATGACTTTTTCGTGTCTGAATTGGAGGATATTGAAGCAGTCGATCTCTGGTTCTAACAAGACGGATGTACATGTCATATAGTTAAAAAACAAACAAATTATTAAAGGAAACAGCGCATTATGCCGCGTCGTGGGCCTGTGACGTGGCCTCCAAGATCGTGCAGTTTGACATCGATGGACTGTTTTTTGATGATTTTGCGGAGTTGTTTGTCTACGCAGATAAGCCTAAGAAGAATGATGCATTGGAAGAGAAGTTCATTTTTAACACATAATGGCAAACTGTTATCTTTGTAACGTAGTTAAATTCTTGGAGATAAAATTAAATTATATGCGGTTATTTCTTCTTGGAAAAAAATAACATTAAAAAAATCCCTTTATATTTATTATGCTCTCGATAAAAGCCGCCGTTTAAAATACCGGCGATTCCGTTGATCAAACTTGTTGCACCAACAGAATTCTAATAAAGTTCAGCATGAAATGAGAATATTATATGAAAACTTAAGTATAAAACGTAAAATAATAAATTCACAACAAAAAAACCTTATAAAATTCAAATATTTATTTATTAAAAAATAACATTTTGATTCCTTTTTTTTTTGGTGTGAAATTTTACTACATTTTTGTCGACGACCGACTCTCTCGATTGGTTTCTTCTATTATCTAATTGAAAACAATTTTCATTCAGCTCCGCTACAGATTTCTTCTATTTCAAAATTCTTGCAGATCTTGTACCATAGTTTTCTGTAATCTAATTGGCTTCTCATTATTATTTTCGAGTTTGGTTAACAATTGTTTGGCTAACTCATTTTTTGGCTAGCAATTCGCATTTGAATAAAGGATTTTGTCTTCGTCAATTCTAACTTATGTATAATTGAATCTTTCCATTTGCCGGCTGGCAACTCGATACGAATATGACTCTGAGTTTTGCATACTTACATAGCGCGTTACTGAATCAACTTTAGTCAATTTATGCCTTCCACTTTTCAGTCCTCAGAGAGTTGAAATGAACTTATCTACATACTTTTTCCTAAAGGAATACATACTCGTTCTAAATAAGAGAAGAGTAAACTCTCAAAGCAAAGGTGGATACACACCACCTCTTCGACGATTTTAAAGCTGCTTTTGACAGCACGAAAAGGAGCTGTCTTTATGCCGCTATGTCTGAATTTGGTATACCCGCAAAACTAATCCGATACGAGTAGTAAACTGACATTGAGCAATACCAATTTCCTCAGCATCTGGGAGGACCGCTTCGAGCCTATCTTCAATCTACGGCAGGAGAAAATAAGTCGAGCTGCAGAGATGAATAGAATATTTCCTGGCATGGAACAAACAGTCCTCGTTTTCCGATTTCGCTCCTACGACACTGTTGACAGTCATTAATTCACAGTTGTAGATAATTTCCTCTATTTTGGAACCAGAATTAACACCAACAACAATATGAGCCTCGAAATCTACAGTAGAATAACTTTTCCCAACAGGTGCTACAATTGAGAAGTAAAGTCCTCCCTCGACGAACAAAGACTAAATTCTGCACTCATCATCCCCGTCCTGCTATATGGTGCAGAGGTATTAACGATGCCAAGATCTGATGAGTTGGCCCTACGAGTTTTAGGAAGTATTATGGTCCTTTGCGCATTGGCAACAGCGAATACCGCAGTCGATGGAACGATGAACTGGCGCTCTGTTGTAAACTCGGCTATAACCGCATAAACCGTGTCTAAGCCAATAAAGAAGAAGATGTTTGTAAAAACGGATTTTTTTGGAAATAGTATATTAGGATTAATCAACTATTGTGAAATGAGGAAATTATTCCCCACATTTAATTTGAGGAAAACTATTTGTTTAAATAAGATTTCCGCTTACGTTGCAAACGCAGCCTGAACCCTAGAGATTTATCAAAATAATGTATTAAATATTGCACCCATTGAAAAGGTCTACAGAAAACTTTGCGATGGTATATGTCTATATCTTACGGATATCATACAATAAATTTTTTTGTCATTTACTTTTTACGACAAATAATGGCTAATTTTCGGCCGGGATCGGCGGGAGCGTGCCTATATAAAGCGCAACGGAAGCCGCGGTTCACCCTATAGCACTTTGAATGTAGCGGCGATCGGACGCGTTTATTATCGGAGCTCTCTAGCGAGGAATATTTAATTGGAAACGGCGAAGTATATGCGTACTATTTCAAACTGATAGAATAGAACTGCAACCAAATACACAGCGCAATGGATTATAACTGGCTCAGTAATAAGGCGATGAATATTATATACCATATGCATCCCAAAAGACTGATGTCATGATTTTGCCCGCCGACTTTTTCGTCTTTCCGCGCTTGAAGACCGGTTCATCATGTGCAGTCCACCATAACGTCTGTCGATTGGACTCCAGTGTGAAATGATGGAGCCGTATTTCTATTGTCACACCGACGCTTTTCTTACAAAGAGCACTCAAACACTCCTCAGAGTCAGCAATTTGTAATTTTTGTTAGATTGTGAACTTGCGAGGCACCCACTTTGCACAGAGTTTTCGCCTTATTTCGCCTCTTTGCAACATTATTTTGCCCCAAAAAGCAATGTTTTATTTACGCACGAAATGCTTTTATGATCCATTTTTTTGTAAACTAACACAAGTAGCTTCACAAAAATGTTATATCTCATTAACTAATAGTTATAATCTAATTTATAGAAATCATATAGATGGTAGTAGAAGTATTATCTATGGGTAACCCACAGTAAAGCGTGGACGGGTCCTCTAGTATATTATATTTTCAATCCTGCTAAGGTAACGTAAAGTAATTATGTACATAGATGCAAAGCTCTACTCTTCTCCTCCGATGTCAAGTGAATTACCGTAAACGTTTCAAAACGCGAGCAAAAAGTTGTGTTCTCATTCACAGAGTTTAGCTTCAATTTAATAGCGAGATTTGTCAGATTTGTTGTTGAGATTTACTAATCCCTTTGTTGTTGTACTATTTATGTTGTTATCCACATTGTTGTTGTATTATTATTGTACTTAGTATTTTCCTCTTTTATCTGGTTCTCATATGTGAGGCGTCAACTTTTAAGGCTATTCTAATTTTGTTATCAACGCGCCATGGCGTTATGCGGCATGCCGTCTCCGCAGCCGACTTCCGCCCCGCATCGTTTATCCAAAGTCCGCTTTCATTTGCGTGTGCGATGTTCGGACTGCGGACTGTGCGGCAATGTGCTAGTGGGTAATCAGTCAGCCGCTGCATCCACCCACAATAGCGGCAGTTAAGGCTGTTCTGCCAGCCGTGACTGTCACCGACATTTCGCTGATAATTCGCGATTGGCGAGAGCAAATGAGCGTTTAGGGAATTCTTATGTTGTGCGACAACAATATCAGTCTAAATTTAGATTTCTTTGAGGACAATGCAATTGCGTAGTTTTACATATTTCATTGCAATTTTAAATAAATCAGCAATGCTCGTTTGTGTACATAGTGCGCAGTTAATTTATGCGATTTTCATAAGTAATTCGAGTATTTTCTCTGGTAGTAGCATTAACGATTTCTAAAGAACGAGTCGGAGGATTATAACTGATTTGTTTGCTCTCCTGCTTAGAGCTGGAAGCTCTGAAACTATAAAGTATTTTGATTTATTCAAAAAAGATATCGGAGTCGTTTAAATCACACCAGACGGCTTACTTTTAAGTAGATATAATATCAACTCCATATAAGTTATTCCGACCAACCACGGGTCAAAGGAGTCGCATTTCCTATATCTCAAATACATTTTTGATACTAAATACTGAATTAAAATATAACAATTAAGGAAGGGCTAAGTTCGGGTGCACCCGACCCTTTATACTTTTGCAACTTGCAAGAATCCAGTCAGGGAAATACCTTAAGATGTACAACGTCAAGCAGAGGATCGGAATCTAAGCAATTTTTTATATGCATATACTATATATAACTCATGTAGTGGCAGACACAAAACTAAAATCATAATATGTAACTATTATCATGCCACACAATAAAAATTTAAATTAAATTACTCCCAAAATTTAAAAAATATAAATCCAAATATCGGATTGAAAACAGAAATTAAACCCCAGCTTATAGAGAAAAACTAAAAAAAATTAATTTTTTTCGCATTTTCATCCTGTTTTATCAATTTGATTATCTTTTCCAAAGGAAAGCTTGTTTTAAATAAAATACCAACAGGGTAATCTAATTTTGTCTTATTTATATTTAGTTGGTGTTTCAGTTAGAAATATGTAAATCCATCCGTTATATTCTTTTTCGATTAAATTAATATTAATTCAAAAATATTTTCTCAATTTAAATTCAAGTTGTTCCGGATTAATAATTACAACTGCAATTTTTATTATTAAATTAAAAAATAAAATATTTGATTTTTAATATTCAATTTTGAATCCCAATCTTATTCGATAAAAATTAAAATATCGATTTTTAACAAATCATCAAATTTTTAATTAATCACAATTTCGATTTTCGATTGTCGTTCCAATATTAGGTGAAAAAACGAGAGACTTTCATGGTAGGACACGAACAAACGAGGGTCCGAAGAATTTTCATACACTTCACTTCTACCGCTGCTATTGTTTGCATTTTAAGTGATTTTAATGAATTTTGTGAGATTTTGTAGATATTTCCTTTGACTGTGAAAAGAGAGCAAAATATCTTCAATACATTCAAACAATAAATTTCAATATTACCTCAAAGCTTGTTTAAATAATATTCAGGCAAGTAAGCAGTGATTTACCAACTTTTTATAGTAAGACAAATTGAGTTTAAACAATAATAAAATTAAGAGAATTAATTAATTAATTAATTTGCTGTATTTCGGCCTGATCGAACGATTGTTTTAATTTCTATTATTTATAAACCATTAACTGTTGCATTTTCCCGAAAATCTAGAAAAACAAAGCTTCTACAAAGCACTATATTACAACGATCTACTGCATTTTTGTTGCTTTTATACCTCAAAATATCAAATTAAAAATACTTCATTATATTCATTTAGGATTCATTATTACAATAAACATCTTAAAATAGACTTCAAATGTTTAAAAATTAAGAGTTTTACCATTTTTGTCATGTTCATTACAAGTTTCTCATATTTATCCTCAAATATAGTCCCCTTGGTAACTACTACTCTAAAACTGTTCCAGGCTTTTTTCTCAACTTCGGGGAAATGTCACAATCTGTAATTTTTTTATTTGAGGCATTTCTCCAAAGGTTTCAGTTTTTAGAAAAAAAATTAAATATTTGAAAGCTTATGATTCATAATTATGAGCTTTCATAAGTGGTTTAAAAGACTCTATTTAATATGTATTTAATATAGTTTTAGCATCGATAATTGCATCCCATTTACTTTGCGCTTGTAAGCAACATCATTTCTACTATCCACCAATCAAAGATAGCAGGAGTATTTAGTACTCAACTACCTTGCATACCAGTCAAAAAACATACCATCTTGCCATCTCAAATAAGTTTCCACTTGTATTCCATATATTTAACTGTCGTTAGTAGCTTTTTAATACTGTCGTAATTATCTTTGAGATATACCATTGTGCCAATAGAATAGATGGAAATTTGTTCCCATTGTGTAGTAAAACAACTTTTAGGCTTTTTGTTGAGCTATCAATGAAAAAGCACCTTTCAGTTGTATGACAAGGAATACCAATTTCTTCAAATAAACATTTCACGTCATGACAAACAACAGATAGATGAGTTACTCGCTGAAGAAACAAGTAATTTTTAATGTCGTTTTCTTTGATGGGATACTCGAACATCGGAATTCTGTAAATTCCATTGTTTTAATCGCGAGCAAGCAAAGAGGTGCTAAGACTCATTTGGGGATTCGTTACATGCTGGACATAAATATATTTGGTATATCGGGATCGATTCTGGATAAGTAGGAGCTTCACCCGCTACAACATCCAGAACGAGGTTAGGCAACGGTCACTCTGGTTTCTACGAAAACATCTAAGCAGAAATTGCTGGGAGAGAAGCTTATTGTGCTCCTTAACTGTTTCCATACGGGCCTCATTGTGTCGATGTTCGATCGGAGACATCAAGAGGCATCCGTTATAGTCCGGAGGGCAGTGTTCTGGCATGTCTGAAGCATCCTCGTCTGCGATCATGCGAAACTGGTCAAATCGCTCTAATTGCTTAAAATGCAAATATTTTTGATTTATTATCATCCTTTCCCATATACATTTGCGATATAACCAAAAAATATTCAATAAAACGCTTGCATAAAAAGAAAATACTTTTGACCGGTGTTATTTATTAACAAAACTATTTTTGTTTCTTCGATTGAGATTGGATGCAGATGTAGCTTCAGTCGGAACTGGATCAACATAATCAACTAACTATTAAAAATTTTTAGTTTTTTTTTAGTTTATGTCAAGTCAAAATATTATTAAATGAGGCTATGATTTTACCCTGATAAAATAAAATATGTAATTTACTGGCAAACAAATCATTTAAAATTGTAATCTCTTAATGTTCTAACTACACCTAATTTTATAACCCTAGAATATGCATAAACTTACAGAAATTATAAATTTAGCTGGTAGCACGAAAAGCGAATATACAAACCGGATACGACAGATGTCGCCGTCCTATGAAATAATCGAACAATTTAAGTGCATAGAGATATGCCGAACGACTAAAATATATTTTGGACAATCTCTTTTTCGTTATACTGCATTTGTTTTATGTTTAATTTTTCGGTTTTTAATTAGTTTTGGCCTAGAAAGAACACCTTTAACCACGTAAATTCGCCTAAATTATTTAAACTAAAAAAAAACATTTACCAACACTGGCGCTGAAGTTCTTTTTCCAAATGTCAACAGTGCTCAGCTGTCAACTATCAAACGAAATCAATAATCGCCTTTCAAAGTTGTTAATTCGATTTCAGTAATTTTCTAATACGAAAATTTTAATTTTTCTCTTTTAATCAACGGATTTCTTATTGAATTAGTGGCCTGTTGTGGCCGAAATCCGCGCGGAAGTCGTACGTTGTGTGTTTTGCGTTAAGTTCTGGAGTTCGTGGCGGTGTTGTTATTAAGTGAGGAAGAGAAAAATTGTTTACATTTTTTGTTGTTGAACTGCATGGAAGCGAATTGTTCTAATTGTATAGTTACTTTTTCTGCATGTTGCCGATAATTTCATCTAATTGCGGTAATACTAATACACATACCTGCTGAAATGGCAAGCTGTATTAAAAGGTACGATATAATTGCTGCCATATACCGATTTACTGCAATGGGTAGTGGTCGTGAAGACAATGTGTTGTGGATGTGAGGGGTACTGAGCAGTTGTAGTTAAAGGGGCCTAATTAGCCTATATAAAGATCGACCAGCCACTACCTGTAATATAAATACCACAAATAATAAACCATGTGCATATTTTCTGCTTGCAATGTGTCGGTGTAGGAAGTGTGAGTAAATGCATCATAAGGCTGCTATTGACTAATGCTCCAATCGGAGTTAATAGTGAAACGTGCATATGCTAAGCAGAAAACACAACTTAGAGTGAAGGGTGGCGCCATAGTTGCTGTTATTTTCGTGCTGTCAGTGGGCCACCTGCGTTCTTCATGGTTGGACTGCTTCATTTTCGTAAATATTTATCAAGTGAAGGAGCGTGGCAGCGCTAGAAGGGGCACATGAGCATTCAGATATCTAAAAAGTTTGGTTCTTAATTATTTGTATTTGTATGTTCGTCTGTGTGCCTTCTGCTGAGGCGAGCAGCTGCTTATTTACGTAGCAGTGATTGTGCGGTTAAATAGCCTCATCATGTACTAAATTTAAAATGTGTTCTTATTTTTTGCACAACACCACACATCACCACCTTGCGCGTCTCTATATTGTTGACTGTGCCCGAGACAGCACGATGCGACGCCGCACAGCAAGTCAGCTGTGCACTGCAAGGGGATGGGTTCAAAGCATGCCTTGCTCTCCCATGTATATGAAGATAGATAAGCAGACAATGCGCTTCTCTCTTTGGACTTGCTTATTTAAATAACTTTAAGATTAATTTTTAAAAGATTATTAATAAATGCTTGTCTTAAACATATACTGCTACTTATTTTTTCGTCTCACTTCTCACTTTCAACACATAAATTTTACAATTTTAATTAACATGCACTTTCTTATCGCTACAATTCCAGAATAACCATGTTCATCGCTTGTAGCATATGATGTGCTCATCGGCGACTACCTATTGCCTGAGTTTTAAAATAAGTAAGTGTACTCCTTTAAATAATTCGACCGAACAACTTATTCAACTCAAATAACTCATAATATCATACCCACATTTGCCTTCAGAATTAGAATCAAAAACTTGAAATAATAGCGAAAAGTTTGTAAATTCCGACGATTCTCATAAAAGTTGATTCTACGTTACTGGAATCGAACCGGATATTATATGGCTAAATACTGTCAACCCTCCAGCATTCTTCCAAATTACTTCAGGAACGATACACCAACAACAATACTTTTATGAAACTTCCGTTCTTTCAATAAACAGCTTTCCAGAAACGGACCGGGATTTGTTCCAGCCAATTGCTGCCGTTCTCAACCAAAATCTGTTTAATTTACGGTGCATACCGAAAAGTCGGACTTTTATGCACGAGATTTTAGTATTTTATATCATCTCCTGTAGGGTGGCATGATTAAAGAATGATTTAATTAAATTTGTTTTTATTTTGTAACCCAAAAATCTTATTTAAAATATTCTTTTTTTTTTTAATTTTTAATCCCAAATACGAGATTGAAAAAAAAAATTGTAAAAGTAATCTCAATTTGGGGATTAATCCGATCTTGGGAATAAAAATTAAATTGTTATAATAGTTTGTAATTAAATTTTTTTGTTAAAAAGTTTCCGACCCTGAGCTCCAGCTGGCATTGTTTGTACCGTCTTTCCCCGAAAGTATTTAGACACACCATTAGGACAAAACAATACACTGTACACCATTCGATCGCTGCAATACCACATGCTAATCTAATATTTTAATGCCAATTTTTTGCCCAAAAGGCAAGGAAGGCAGCAAGAATCCCACCCAGAAGAATGTATGTATACAAATATGTTTACATAAATGCGGGCCAAAATATGCAAGACCATAAACTTGTATAAATACATATATACATATGCAGTATGTGTGTATGTGCGTATGAGCTCATTGTAAATATTGTTGAGAAAAGAATAATCAACTCGCCTGTACATTATCAAAGCGAAATAATTGAAAAATAAAATTAAAAGCAAGAAGTGGGAGAAGGTGTTAAGATGTTGTTGTTAACAAATGATTATTTTATGGCGTTTGTGGAGCAACATACAAGCTCACAAACCTAATTATACATCACTATACACACAAGCATACATATGTATCTACATACACGCCCGAGCAATTGGGTTGGCGCTTTGCTGATATGAATCAATTGAATCGCATTCTGAACAAGTACTCGCAGAGGTGAATACGCGCCGATATCGACACGGACACTAACGCGTTCACTGATATAGACTGCAAGGAAATACCGCGATTTCTGTCAAACACTGGTCTCAATAGTGCATATGTGATTCGGTTGGACAGTGAGATGTAAACAAATTAACTAATTGATTAATATTTGTGATCCATAGCTCTAATCGATCATTAATTGCCTCAATACAGATACTTTATACTTTTAGAGGTAATACTGGTAAAGATTGATTTGATAGCAAAATTAAACTTCATTCATAAATCAGTTTATGAAATTTGCCAGATACACATGTGTTCCTTGAACTCTAGACTTTGCTCAGTGCTTTGCAATTTGGAAGTAAAGTGAGTTGTTAAATATATAAATATTTAAAAATGATAACATTTGCATTGTGTCCGGTTTTTAATGTTTTGAAATCTAAACACATACTGTGAGTATTTCATATGATTATCAAATTTTTACAACCGCTTATATGTAAATATGTACATACAGATGATATTTACCAGTAAAATATTTCCAATTCCTGTGTGACTCCTAGGCTTCTATAAAGTAGGAGACATGTCAACACATACAATCTCTGAAATTCCACAAATGTTTTTATGCTTGTGTATTCAATAAAAGTTTGACTTATGCTGTCAATTGATTTATTGATAAGGCAACAAGCAAAATAGCGCTAACAAGCAATGGAAAAAATTAAGCGTTGATTATTACGCGTTGATTTGCAAAAATATTGTCCAATTAAAAAGTAAATGGGTGTTAAAAATCAAAATTTTATTTTTTAATACAAGTAAACAAAATTGGCTACATTTCTTGAAAACCGTTACTACTTTTAATAAAAAAAAATTAAAACTTCGGGCGAAAACAAAATCTAAAATATATCACAAAATTAAAAAAAAAAAACAAGAAAAAACGTTAACTTCGGTTGCACCGAAGCTAAATACCCTTTACAGGTGCATTTCTGTTAGTAACTATGTATGTGTTCAGTTTGGAAACTATGTATATGCCATAGTAATCCGTTCTGAACAATTTTTTTTGGAGATTATATTGTTGGCTTAAAAAATAATCTATACCAAATTTCGTGAATATATCTTGTAAAATGTGAAAGTTGTTCATACAAGAACTTGATTCCGATCGTTCAGTTTGTATGGCAGCTATATGTTATATGAGCAGCTTCTTGAAGAGAAAATGACGTTTGCAAAATTCACAACGATATCTTAAAAACTGAGGGACTAGTTCATATATATACAGACAGACGGACAGACAGACGGACATGGCTAAATCGACTCAGTTCGACATACTGATCATTTGTATATTAGGTTGTCAAAAAAGTCTTGCGGTATTTTCGCTAGTTGGCGCTGAAAGCGCGTAATTCTAGTTTTATTCGTCGCATCGGGCCATGTTATACCTTTTTGGAAAGCTCATTTCACGCGCTAACACGTGTTTGATTGATTGCCGTTTCTTTTAAGTCGTTCGAGAGTTATAGCGTCGCAAACATGGAGCAAAATAAAGAGAAAATACGGCATATTTTACAGTACTACTAAGGCAAAAATGCATCTCAAGCCGCCAATAAAATTTGTACAGTTTATGGACCCGATACAGTTTCCATTTCCACCGCACAACGATGGTTTCAACGTTTTCGTTCTGGTGTAAGGTGGTCGAAGATGCGCCACGCTCCGGAAGGCCTGTCGTCGAAAATTACGATAAAGTCGCTGAATTGGTCGAAAGAGACCGGCATAGTAGTCAACAAACCGTTATAAACCATTTGAAGAAGCTTGGAGTTACTAAGAAGCTCGATGTATGGGTGCCACACGAATTGATTCAATAAAAATACCGCAAGACTTTTTTGACATCCTAATATATACTTTATAGGGTCTCCGACGCTTCCTTCTGGGTGTTACAAACTTCGTGACAAACTTAATATACCCTGTTCAGGGTTCATAGTAAAAACTAAAGATCTCTATTTTTGAAAACCTCATGCAATATAAGTAATTAAAATTGAAAAGTGGGTGATAGTATATTGAATCCCTTGATTCAAGTAGTAAACACTTTTATATACAAACATTTTATTAAATCCCATTACAGTGGAACTTATCTTAACTTTAGGAGTTCGTTATGCCACCACTGGACTTAATTCAAGGTCGTTTTGGTAGTTAAGTCTAAAATCGATGCTGTAGCCTACACGGTTTTCGCGACAGTTAGCTGTCAACTCGGCCTTCCATTGGAACTATTGGAGTTTAAATTCCTACTGAATTAAACATTAATCCGACATTTCAAAGATAAGATAATAAAATGTCCTCTGAAACCTAAAAATTCTCATCTCAACACACAATCCTTTCCAAGATGGCATCGATAGCACTCTCTGATTTCTTTCACCAAACAGAATAAGTGAAGTAGCCAACATCGTCCACGAAACAAGGTCTTTTGTAAAA
Organism: Bactrocera dorsalis; assembly: GCF_023373825.1. Taxonomy (NCBI): domain Eukaryota; kingdom Metazoa; phylum Arthropoda; class Insecta; order Diptera; family Tephritidae; genus Bactrocera; species Bactrocera dorsalis. The sequence continues at coordinate 54,688,308 of NC_064305.1, forward strand.
TAAAAGAACAATGTCTTATATTCCTTCACCAATTACCACAAGCGGTAATCTAGAAATCGTTCGGCAGCGCTTAAAAGAAAAGAAAAAACAGAAAACCTCCTAAGGTCAAAACTTTCCATATAGTAATTGCGTTCGAGATGAAAACATGGATTTTGATACCTCTACTATAGTTTTCAACTCCACTCAGTTGATCTGAATTTAAAGAAATTCCATTCCTGCTTAACCCAACTTTTTTGAACTTTTTTCGGTCGATATTTCATTGGTGTTGCCAACCAGCTGAAGTATTTTAAACGAAAAATCAAATCAATTCTATTCAGTTACTGCTCACGAAAAGCTGAAAACTTACTTAAATTAAGTTTAGTTTTGATTTATATTAGATTGTAAAAGTTGTTGGGACCAAAACTGATGTTGTTACGCATGCGAAAAAGCCTTTGTAGTCGCTAAAATCCTTGGGAACTTCCTTGGTGTTACCAACTAGGCCAAAGTTTTACTGACAATAAAATAACTCTAAAATAGCTTGTCGTAGTGTACAAGTACAAAATAAGGGATTAAAATAACTTAATATTTTATATAAATATTATATTTCCCCGTTTTCCATTTTCTAATAATATTTTTTTTTCTATAAACGCACTAATGTTCAGGTACAACCGCATGGTAACTGTTGTAATTCTTTGATATTCTGGTCAATCACTCTAGCACATTAATCCGTAATAGCAAACAATTTTGTCAAACTTCACCTCAACCGAGATTTTTTTGACAGATTGTTTTTGTACCGATTCTAACTTGTCAGAATGGATTTGGTAACTAAGGTTTCATACGGCAGAGAGTTAATGTCGGCAATATGGAATTTCAAAACCTTGAGCAAGCAAACTGTAAAAGGGTCTAAAGTAATATGAAGAACTAAGCTTTGAGAACTGTGACGAGAGAATATGTATAAGTTTACTAAAATATTACCGTTAATAAATTAAAAATTGCTAACCTATAAATAAATTGCAATTAAAGCTTATATATTGGATAATTCGCTAATCCCTGCAGCTCAGCCAAATATGAAAATTCGATCATTAATGAAATTCACAAAAATTATAATAGCCGAAACTAAAATTTTCGCACATAAAAGTAATTCTTCATTGCCAAATATTAGCACAAACACAATAAAAATACAAAAATAATATCTTTGTAAAATAAACCAACAACACAAACTGTGCTTGTAAGCTCCGCCATTCATGATGATGCATAACCATCACACATCACCGCCATCGCAGTGCAGCGTGGCTATAAAGACATCAGTTGTGTTGTTGCTGCAAAGGCGTCTGTGCAGCTCGTTGCACATTTCTCCATAAAACGCCAGTCACTGGCGGCAACAGGTAGCGTGTGGGCTGAGATCAAGGGCAAACAATGCACAATTCTCCACTGGCACAAAGGAAAATACACTCATTCTATATGTAAACATATCTATAAACACATATCCGAATGTGTGGGTACATAGTATTAATATGTGCATCCACGAGGGCGGCTGGAAAAATAAATGTTTTTCTTATACGAGAAGGAGCTCAACTTTTTTGAAACAATTTTATTTTGGTGACTTTACCTTCCTTTTGTGTTCCAAAGCGTGGGTATTCTAAAAGTTCTTTTGTTGGTGGCGAAGTCTTCGATGTAAACATTACCGTCTTCACTTCTACTCTGTAGCGGAAATCTACTTTGATGGGACCACTTCTTTAGGTCTACTAAGTGGTCATTCTTGCTTTTTTTTAGACCGAATAACAAAATAACTTCAATTTGATCCTTCAATGCATGTTGGCTATCCCTTTTGTCTCCGATGTATCCACCACGTTTCTTTGTTGTTGTCGTCGCCAAATTTGGACACATCCACTAAATTGAGTTGCCTAGAGCCTCAGCCATCAGGCAGATTGTGTGGATGACATCCTCGTACAATAATATAATGTATATTTCCCCACGATTTCGAAGCACAACTTTTTCTTTTCTCTCTGAACATTTACTTTCCCTTTTTTCTAACTACAACTACAACTAACCCTCTCTAAATCTTACGGATTTACTAAACGGCCTCGTATGTTTGTACAATGGATTTCATTTTTCGCAGTTGCCTGATGGCAACACCCACATGGCAAGGCTATTACGGAATTCAAAATAAGCGTGCATCCATTAAGATGGTGGAAACATAAAGCCTCTCATTGCATTGTGTGGAAATAATTTCTATAATTTGTTTACCTATTTCCACAAAATGAGGTTTACTGGAAAATGATTTTTATTGTCGTTGCCGTAGACCTGAACCAAGTGTTTTGCAGGAATTTATAGAAATTTAACATTTTTCACTGCCTACTCTTTAGACTTAAGATGGTCCGAAAGGCTATTTTAAAATTCAATGAAATTTCCTCTTCCGCAATTGCACATACATTTATAATACTTTGTTGTAAGACTCTTGTGGGTCAAATAATTGAGCTTCTCTGGTGCGATTTATATCAAGTTAAGGGGAAATTTTTTAAGCGTTTTTTTCTGATTTTTTCATAGTAACCTAAAGTAAAAAATAAAATTCGAGAGATAGCCACATGTTTGTTGAATCCACCATTAAAATTTTAAAGCAAACGATGGAACCGTTTTTGTGAAATCGTGGACGCTCGATGGATTTCATTTGGACAGATATTCGTCATTTGTGTTACGAAAAAAATCCTAAAGATGGATTACCAAAATTTCAAAGATCGATAAAGCGTTTTAATATCAATCATAGCTACTTCGCTAGGTTGCCCAAAGGTGAGATATTTCGGTCATTTGAGATATTTTAATCTCAGTCTGGCAAAATTTGTGCAATAGAGAAGAAAGCGACCTCGTCTTCCTCTATACAGCTTGGGCAAAGAGTGTCCGACAAAATATGGGATTTAGTCGCACCGCGTGTGAACTTGTTTTGAGGACGTCTTACGGTCACACTGGGCAGAAGGATTTCGCAGTTACACAAGTTCTAGTTGTTAACTAGCGTTTGCTGATCTTCCTGGAGGTCCATAGGTCAAGTGCTAGAACACAAGAGGACATCGAAAAACTGACTCGTTTCCAATCGGATGAAATTGGGGTAAGGGTACTCTCTAGCAAACTCATCGGCTTTACTGTTTATGGCGATTCTGCTGTGACCGGAAGCCCTAAAAGTCGAATACGAAAGAAGTTTGAAACACTGTCAGCGAGCAAAAAATCAGTATGGCCGCTCGGCTATCGGAGTGAAGGTAGCTGCACTTCGGAGCATTACTGCTATGTTGATGGCAAATAACTCGGCTTGCAAGACACTAAAGTAGTCTGGCAGCCTGAAACTAGAGTTAATGGAGAGCTGCCGACAGAAAACTCCATAATTATTATGAAGTTACACTTGTAAATTGTAATCTATTTTGAGGAAAGAAAAAATAAGAGTTGCAATAATCGAGGTCAGTAGGGGTTTGGTTCAAAAACGATTAAAGTTTCTCACTTTATCAGATATAAAATGTGGTGGTGACAGTCCTCAACTGATTATAAAACCTGTTGATTTTGGGTAAATAAACCCAACTGTTAGAATAGAGCTACAGCTACTAAAGATTTCGGATATTACTATCCTAAACAGGCTTCTAAAATAACGCATATGACTTAAGACTCAACTGATCTCCATGATTGCAGCATTTGCCCCTTTATTAGAAGTTACCATAAAAGATCCCGCAAAGCGACGGATTGACCATACTTTTTAGGTTATGATACTGCACAATATATCTACCAAAGTTTATGAATTCCCAAGGCTTGGATCGGTTTAATCCAGAAGTTGGCTGATTAGTTGAATTATTCACAAAGACAAATGCCAGTGATACACCGTAGATGATCCGTTAAGCCTAAAAATTATGGATATTTTTTTTTCAATATTAACATTGCTGAGGACTCATGGTCCACTGGTGGTCAAACACCTCACCTGAAATCGCATCAAAATGAGTTAGCTCAAGATCTCATTATTTTGTATAATGGGGTTATAGCGACAGAGGAAAAGAGCATATATAGGGTGATTTTTTAAGAGCTTGATAACTTTTTAAAAAAAAAACGCATAAAATTTGCAAAATCTCATCGGTTCTTTATTTGAAACGTTAGATTGGTTCATGACATTTACTTTTTTGAAGATAATTTCATTTAAATGTTGACCGCGGCTGCGTCTTAGGTGGTCCATTCGGAAAGTCCAATTTTGGGCAACTTTTTCGAGCATTTCGGCCGGAATAGCCCGAATTTCTTCGGAAATGTTGTCTTCCAAAGCTGGAATAGTTGCTGGCTTATTTCTGTAGACTTTAGACTTGACGTAGCCCCACAAAAAATAGTCTAAAGGCGTTAAATCGCATGATCTTGGTGGCCAACTTACGGGTCCATTTCTTGAGATGAATTGTTGTCCGAAGTTTTCCCTCAAAATGGCCATAGAATCGCGAGCTGTGTGGCATGTAGCGCCATCTTGTTGAAACCACATGTCAACCAAGTTCAGTTCTTCTATTTTTGGCAACAAAAAGTTTGTTAGCATCGAACGATAGCGATCGCCATTCACCGTAACGTTGCGTCCAACAGCATCTTTGAAAAAATACGGTCCAATGATTCCACCAGCGTACAAACCACACCAAACAGTGCATTTTTCGGGATGCATGGGCAGTTCTTGAACGGCTTCTGGTTGCTCTTCACCCCAAATGCGGCAATTTTGCTTATTTACGTAGCCATTCAACCAGAAATGAGCCTCATCGCTGAACAAAATTTGTCGATAAACACATTTCGAACCGAACACTGATTTTGGTAATAAAATTCAATGATTTGCAAGCGTTGCTCGTTAGTAAGTCTATTCATGATGAAATGTCAAAGCATACTGAGCATCTTTCTCTTTGACACCATGTCTGAAATCCCACGTGATCTGTCAAATACTAATGCATGAAAATCCTAACCTCAAAAAAAATCACCCGTTATAAAGTATCAAAGTATCGATCCCGTGCAATGGTAATTATAGACTCTTGCTACATCAATATATCAACTGCTGCAAGCTAATACATTTTTGAAAAAGGAAACATTATAGTGCTAAGAGGTGAAGGGAGAGCAGGAGGCAGCTAATAAAGTAGAATAGCGCGCTGGTGTTTCTTTTATTGAGTTTACTTTATTGAGTGCATTTCATTGAGTTCCAGTTAGTGGTGAAAGATATCCTTTGTTGCCAGCATAGAGGACTCTTCTATAACAGAGTGTGTGTGTGTGATTCGAAGTGTGCAGAGGTCCATTTGAAAAGGCGCAAGACACAACAATGCAATTATGATTTATGTTTGTAATTGTGTTCCGCTTTGTGGTCGACCTAATATACTCATATACATATGTGTGTACGTAAAAGTATTTCTATTATTTGTTAGCAAGTAAATTTCCATACTGAGCAGCGCCTTTCTGAATTGCGCCAAGCATCACGCGAACAAATAACCGGCGATTTGATTAGATCCGATAAAATTGTTTTGCTAAGTTATGTACAGCAATAAGTTTTGTGTTTATCGAAGCGAGTATGCAACACATTTGAGATATTACTATATATGTACATATAAGGACTTGTTTGAATACCTAGTATGTATATATTAAGCTTTTCTGCAGCGCGAGCGAGAGTGAAAGGCTGATGAACGCTTGAAAAGACAATGAATCCATTGTATCGACGACCGAGCGTGATTTATACCCACTTCCAATTCAATAAAAATTCTACTTTTGTGAACGATGTGTAAATATTTAAATAAATGTGAAATATGAAAGCTCTAACCAAACTAGATGTCATGATGGGTCACAGCAACAACGAATGAATGATTCTGAGCATAGTTTGGGGCTTACATTATCTTCTAAGGTTCGTTCAAGACGGGATCACACATGGCTCTATGCGGTCCTTAGTGCAGCCAAAAACAAGTTAGATCTTATGCGAATCTTATAAAGGGTGATCCATTTTCAGGTCCCCTTCTGTTTTTTTTTTTTAAGAAAAAAACTCAGAAACTTCAAACTAAGTGTAGAAATGATATTCTTTAGCATTTAATTTTTGAAAATTATCTCTTTCAAAAGTTTGCTGTTTTCCGTTAAATCCAAGTTTCGATGACTCGTTTGAGCATTTCGACTGGTAACTAGCGAAAGACGCTCGTGATAATTGCTCAAAGGATTGAATCGAAACATAGACTTACGACTTTATAAAAGAAAAATTCTAACGGTGTGATATCACACGTTCTTGGTGGCCAATCGACCGGTCCAAAACGTGAAATTATCTGTTCACCAAAGTGTTGTCTTAATAAATCCATTGATTGATGCGACGTGTAGGAAGTGACACCGTCTTGTTGAAACCAAATATCGCAGAGATCAAGAGCTTCAATTTCAGGCACCAAAAAGTCGTTTTCATCGCTCATCGCTGAACAAAATTTGTCTCGAAAATGTATCTTCTGGGAACTTTTCAAGAGCCCATAAAGCGAAGCTATGTCGCTTGGGTACGTCGAGAGGCTTCAGTTCTCGCGCAAGTTGTATTTTGTACGCTTTCATTTCAAGATCTCGAAGTAAAAGGCGCCAAGTCATTCCATATGTCGGTCCGAGTTGCTGCGAACGGCGCCGGATCGATTCTCCCCGGTCTTCGTTTACGCTCTCAGATACGGCTGCCATCTTTTCTTCACTGCGTGTTGGATGTGATCTTTTTGGTCGATTATTATCCAATAATGAATGCTAGGTCTCAAGATGGGTGATGGTGTTGCGAGTAGTACGCTCAGTAGGCCGATTATGTTGACCATAACTTGAGCGAAGCGCGCGAACACATTTTTTTTACAGCTTGCTTGAGCATGACGACAATAGTGATGTGTTAAAAAAAAGCTATCGAAAAAAGTGCCTCTCCTTAGATCACCCACTTTGACGACTAACTTATATAAGCAGGACAGCCTGCTTGAAATTATTCAACTTCGTCTTCTTGTAAGCGTTGGCAAATAAGATTAGTAACTTATAGCGTAGATACCAATGTGGCCATGACCGCAAACAACCTATACAATTACAGAAAAGCTAACCTTGCTGAGAGCGAAAGGGTCGCTGGTTCTCTTGAGATTTACATTGAGCCAGAAAGATCTGCTGTCTTAATAAATCTTAATATTTGCCTCGAAAAGTGACTGAATGAAACATATTATAATCACTTCACCTTGAAGTCCAAATTCCTAAGTATGTATTATGAAAAAAGATTTTTTACTCGTCTTAGCGGCAGAAAATATTCCTTAAGTAGTTCCGAGACATGGTGCTGAGCCGGATGAAAATCTCGGTCTGCTCCGGTTGCTTAGACTCGACAGTCGTAGAAACGCGCTTCGTCATTGATGTTGCTACTTTTCTGCACCTAACTGTACATAAATGTGTGACTATTGGGCAAATAAGCATTTAAGCCTTTGTCAGTCGTTAACTGCAGCTGGAGCTATCGGCTGACCAGCAGCCTGTCTTCAGCTGCTCGCTATTTGCCAAGACAAAAGTGCGCCATCTAATGTTTTTACCGCTTTTGTATTCCATTTCGGAACTGACGTTTTGTTGCTCATAAAGAAGGCCATACATTATTTGTCATTGCCATGAAATATGGGACCATATGCACATATATGATTCGCTATTCATATGAAAGTGTCTATGGACATGTGTATGTACCATGTAAAGTATGTAATGACTTCCCTTAGAACACCTTTCCGCACGTCGCGCTATTCGCTTGCATCAACGCTTGTTGAAAAAGTGAAATATCTCGTCGAAAATAGGACATTAATGAAAGACACATATTTTGTAATGTTCAGCGTAACGGTGACAGCCAACAGCTAATTATTGCCCGCACATTTGTCAGACACTTCGGGCCACTCTTACGGCTATTCCCCCGTAAGGCTAACTGGGCTCGTCATGACACGGCGTTGGCTGATGTACGCACAGCTGAGGAAGGCGGCATTTGCCGTGTGTTTTTTGTCTAAGCCAAAGCTTGTCCTTTATGCCCAGAATAGCCACGCCATGTCCTTGTAGGACAGTTGTAGTATAGAATCACCCATACCTGCGGTTTGAGACAACCTAATGGTCAGTGGCCGACGTAGTTACCTTTAAGCTGGGGCTAAGCAAATGTTGCTGTTTTTGTTTTTTGGAGGATATTTGCCGTTGCAACGCCGGTGGCGCCTTTTTGCTTTGGCCCCTAGCCTTTGCCAGGCGGCCGGGCGACTTTTGCACCGAGATGCACAGATGTCTGTGTGTGAGTGCCATGTGTCCCACCAATACGCGTTGAGGCAATGCCACAACGCTAATAGCAATAAAAAAAACAATGAGCTGCCTTGTTGTTCGCCAACATCAACCGGATACTTTTCGGCCTGAACACTTCTACAAATACACCAGCAACCACACAGAGGAGCGCTTGCACTTTTGCAGCGGCATTGTGCTGTTCGTCGAAGACATGGCTCATGCAAAATGCAATAAATACGTCGGTCCACTTGATTTAAAGATGGGCCATCTATCCTCGCCGTCGTCGCTGTGTGTTGTACACACGATATTTCGCTTGCAGCATTGCTGAGTGAATATTTTTCCTTTCTGCCCCTCATCTGTCGAGGGTTTGTTTATGCCTCGCCCTCTGCCAATATTTTCCACTGGCGTGGTGGGGTAGCGACTTGACTAGGCAAGTGCGCACAAGTGTATGACGCTCTATGGAAGCCGCTATGTGAGTGAGAGAGTGCGTGCGTTCCTCGGCTGTAACAGCACCAGCAAGTACCGCTTGACGCTTAGCCTACGGCCTTGCTCTTGAACGTTGACTTGCCTGTCATTTCAGTTGTGGCATGTTCGAGTATATTTTATTTGCGTTGCAGCCAGCGCTTCAAAGTTGTTTGTTTTGTAATAAAATGGCAAGACACTTGGCATTTAATAGATATAATATGCGAATAGTGATGACGGAACCCAGTGTCAGCGATACAGGTCTCTAGACATTGCTTACAGAGTAGTTCTTTCCTTCCAAATTTAAAGAAAAAGTTACTACTGTAATTCTTTGTGTTGCACGAAACGCCGCCGTAACTGCAAAATTTAGCGTTACGAAATTGAATTCGACGAGTGCTAACTCCTTTAAGGGGAATATATATGTTGAAGTATACATATAACGGGTGATATAAGTGGATGTTAATCTTTTTTTTGACAAATCGCGCGTGAGACGAGTCTACCTGTCATGTTATTTCTTCAGCATTGTTCGGCGATGGAAAGACTTACGCCTGAACAACGTTTACAAATCGTTCAACTTTATTACGAAAATTTACGTTCTGTAAAGAACGTGTTTCGCGTACTTCGCTCAACTTATGGTCAACATAATCGGTTTTTTGGGCGAACTATTCGCAACACCATCACCCATCTTGAGATCCAGCCTTCATTATTGGAGAATATTCGACCGAATATATCACTTCCAGCTCGCAGTGAAGAAAATATGGCAGCCATAGCTGAGAGTGTAAACGAAGACCGTGGAGAGTCAATTCGGCAATTATGGAACGACTTAGCGCAGTTTACGTCGAGATCTTAAATTGAAAGCGTAGAAAATATTTCTTGTGGAAGAACTGAACACGACATCGCTTTGCTTCATGGGTTCATGAAAAGTTTCAAGAAGATCCGACGTTTTCAAGTCAAATACTGTCCAGCAATTAGATTTCTGGTTCAATCAATATGAAGAGATTCAAGATTTCATTCAGAAAAATGCACTGTTTGGTGTGGTTTGTGAGCAGGTGGAATCATCGGTCCATATTTCTTAAAAAATGATGCCGGTAAGTACGTAACCGTCAATGGCGATAGTTATCGCGCAATAACCGACTATTTGATGCTTGAAATTAAAGTCCGTGACATTTGGTTTCAACAAGACGGCACCACTTTCCACACATCGAATCAATTTATGGATTTATTGAGAGAACGTTCGGCGAGCAGATAATTTCACCTTTTGAGCCGGTCGATTGGCCACCAAGATTGTGTGATATCACACCGTTAGACCTTTTCTTGTGGAGATATGTAGAGTCTAAAGTCTATGCGGACAATCCGGCTTCGACTAAGGCCTTGAAGCAAATTACCACGCATTTCGGGTGATTGTGTCTGGAGTGTTTGCTTTGTGCGTGAACAAAGTCCATGTACGAGACGGTGACACACGATACGGCAAATATCGCGAAGGTATCGGTTTGTGAAGACTTGCAGTTTTTGGATGTCAGAGACTACGAGATTCCATTTGGACTTAACATTGAACGATGTGCCCCAGACCGCATTGAAGGCACCTTTAATAAACATTAATAAACGACTTTTAAATTTGATATATTTTTATTTAATTTGACATTTTGTAGTCCATTTAGTCATCAATCAGCTATCAGCGCATTCAGTATGCATTAGCTGTGGTTATCAGCTGTCGATATGAGCATGAATACTATGCAAGTATTTGTTATCGTCTTGTAATCGCATGCTTTTAATCTTTAGACGCTGCTCGCCCTGATGACTTATCCACTTGGTTCATTATTTTCTTGTTAAATGCCGAAGGAGTGTCAACGCGTACAATCAAACCAAGAGCTCCGACTTTCGCCTCCTCTTTGAATGGTTTACAACATTTTTCTTGCACCCTTCGCGTGTTACCCTCCATTACTCCTCGTCATCCCTCCTTTGACGATAGTCTTCGTATAGTTCCATATATGTGTGCGTGTATGTCATTGCTGCCGTTGGCATTGTCTTCGGCGCTGTCAACTGTCTACTGACTATTGTCATGCCATAACGTACTGTCGATTTGTACATTTCCGCGTGCGTGTCGTGCATAGTCAACTACTGCCTCGCATGCATGCGTTCCCGCATGTACATGTGTCCGTGCGTCTGTCTGTTGGTGCACATGTGGGATCCGCGCTGTGTGTGAGTGTGCGCGCGTCCTTCGCTGCTTTGCGCTTTTTGCGTTGCTCGGACGTAAGCAGTAAACAGTTGGTCGCGCGCCGGCTGCGAGTTGATTTTGTTAGAACGCGTGAACGTCCTTTTCAAGCGGGTACAACGTAACGGCTGGTCGAGTAGACCACACCGCGGACCTTAGAAAGAACCGTCGTCGAGGCAGCAGCAACAGTGGAAAAACAGTGGCAGAAGCCGCGCGGCCATACAGCCTAGGACGGAGGTCCGCCACTGCTCGCGAGGACAATATGATGCAATAAATTTCCGGTTGGTGTACGCTTTCAAGTGGTTATCTTTCTTTGTGCGGCCTTTGCTGTTGCTTGCGGTCGCTATTGTTGTTTAGTTTGAAGTCTATTATGTGCAGTTATTTGTGTGTCTATGTGTTGTTGTTTTTTTATCAGCTGTGCTCGTTTTGAAAGTTCTAAAAAATGCTTTTTTTTTGTTTTTGTTTTTGCGCTTGTCGCTTTGCATATTGCCAATGTCAATTCAATTTGCCCGAAGTGGGCGGAAAACGAGACATTTCGTACTTTAAATGATTGCAAGTGGCTTGACAAGCGCGTATGCTTGTGTGTGTGTGCATGTATGTGCATGTGTGCGCAGTGGGTGTGGCAGTGGCCAATGTAAATTTGTCATGTTGGACAAGTTAGTTGTCATGTTGTGGGAGTTGGCGCAACAAACGCACGCTACTTTCCCCGGTGCAGTGTTCCCAGCATAGTTGGCGTACGTGCCGTATGAGTAATATATTTTGAGATATGACATGTGTTGAAATGAAATATATCTAACATCTATTGCGTCTATACGCTATTTTTATCAATGAGGGTGACAGAAAACTTATTTTTAACTCCATTAAGGAACAGCCATTGTATGCGCTTACAGAAATGGCCGTTGATCCTTGGAAAATAATAATGCAGTTCGAGCTTATTCCAATTTGGTTTAGTTATTATATTTATGTTTTTTTATGAGTTATTTAAGTAGTTGCTTTTATTGATGCCAGGTCGACATTTGATTCAGCCATTGCATTTTTCCGCTAAAAGGGACTTTGATAATTTTGAACTCAAGATTTTGTTATATGTAATCCTAGAGGCCATATAATTATGTATGATTATTTCTTTCAGTTTCGTCCAATTGGTATTATGTGGTTGATTTTAATTAAATTTTATGGGAAAACATAGTTCCTGTTGTATCGAAATTCATATAATTCAGATATTATATTTTTTATACCCTTGCAACCTGTTGCTACAGAGTATTATAGTTTTGTTCACCTAACGGTTGCACATATCACCCAAAACTAATAGAGATAGATTAGTATATATATGTATACTATTTATAAATGATCAGGATGACGAAAAAAGTTGAAATCCTGATGACTGTCTGTCTGTCCGTCCGCGCAAGCTGTAACTTCAGTAAAAATTGAAATATCGTGATGAAACACGCGTTCCTTAGTAAAAAAATTCGAGTTCGTAGATAAAGATATAAAATTGTCCAGAGGATTGTGTTAGCCAGTGGCAGCTGTGAGTAAAAAATTAAAAAAAAGTGGAAATGTGTGAGATATATAATTGAAAATCAGGGATAATCCTTCTCTGACAATGGCAAGTCTGTATGTCGAAAATAAGTTGAATCGTGCAAACACTCCCCTTAGCCTCGTAAACTTAATATAAAGATTTCCGGACTTCTGGGTGACTGTGTCCTATACGATTGGCAAATTTTGAATTTTTTAAGAAAGGGCGTACGGCATGCTTTTCGTCGTTCACATCTTCTCGATCCTCTGGGAAAATTTTGTACTATCGATAAGCCTTGCTCTTGTCCGAGATAGCTTCACCATATGCAACAGTCTACAAGATTTGCAAGGCGAAATTGTCGAAATCTTTCCCAGATGAGATAAAAATGTTGATGTTGAAACTTGTAGACTCGATGGGAGTAAAATACCTACCCAAGGCCTTAACCTGCTGCTGAGGCACTCTTCATATACCCGAAGTGTGGCAAGTCGGAAAAGTGGTTCCCAAAATCTTCAAATATATGTCTTGTGACTCTAACAATTTGACGCTGGGACTTGAGCTCCATTCAATCGCTCTTGGCACATCAAAAACAATCAAATATAGTATGATTTAGTCGACGAAGGAACAAAATTATTCTCGTTCTCGCAGCGGATTTTAGGCAAATTCTATAGAATGGTTAGTAAATTATAACGGTATTTAGATTTGAATGGAACTTGACATGAATATTTCGTTACTAAATCCTTTAGTTAAGAAGTTTTGAAAATGCAAAGAGAAATATATTATATAACAGATACACAGTGAAACAAAAGTTGTCCGCTAGCGACTATCCCTGACTTTCAGCGACAGTTTCCTAATTAAAATGTGCCTTGCTTCTGAATAATTTTCATTAAAACCGTTTTAACGTTTTCAGAATCGAAGGAAAACGGAGAATCAAGCAACAACAATGTTGCTAGTGCAAAATCAGCAAAACCAACAGCAACAACAACAACTACTACTAAAACTACAAAAACAAAAGCAACAACAAGACCCCATAACACTTCCACACCAATGCAGCAGCAACAACAGCAGCAGTTGCAACAACAACACCAACACCAGCAACAACAGTTGCAATTGCAGACGACGCAAAAGCAAGCACAGACGCAACAGTTAACCAACAACATCATATTGCTGCGCGGCGCACGCAACGAAAACGGGCAAATTGTCATACAGAACAAGCATGGCATAATCAGCATATATAATAATGATCAGCAGCAGCAACAACAACAACTGCAGTTGGAACACCAAAAACAGCAGCAACAGAAAATTGATAAAACAACCGTTGCTGCGACACTGACACAATTGCCCACAGCCACAACAGTTGCACGCAAATCAATACAAACAACAGCAACAACACCCACAACAACAACATTACTTGGTAATACGAAAAGCGCTACTTATGTTGCCAAGGAGACCGCGGCGACATCGTCCCAAGGTGGCAGTGGGGGCGGCGGTGGTTCCACTGGCAATGCAACCAACACAATTCTGCTGCAAACGCCAATCAATGCAAGCCAACTGGAATCGGTGCTGTTGCACACGGCCAATTTGAAGAAGACATCCAACACTTCTACCGCTGCAGATCGCCAGTATCTATTTAAAACGGTAAGTACCTGTTGTTTTACTTATTATGAGCATTGTACTAACGATCTCCTGCATTACAGGCCTCGCGTAGTCTCAGCACGGACAGCAATCGCCTGGGTCGCGCCTCGGAGGGCGGCAGCATGGGCAGCGGTAGCTTGACCAACAACAGTAGCAGCAGCAGCAGTAGCATCGCCAGCAAAGCACCGTTTGTGTTGCAAACACTTAAGCGGCTGGAGAAGTCGCAATCCATACTAGTCATACGTAATCCGTCTGCCTCATCGGTGGCTGCGCTCACAGCCTCCGCTTCCGCATCATCGCTATCGACTGTCTCCTCGTCGAGTAATATTGCGCACGCCGCAACCTCCACCAGCTCTGATCGTGTGTCTAACACCGCTGCGCTGCTTTCCTCATCTTCTGCTTCCTCCTCCATATCGGGTTCTACGATTTCACTGTCTTCGGGCCATTTGGTCACGGCAGCGCAGACGGTTAGTGTTAGCACCAATACACAGACGGGCGCCGTGAATTTCACGCGTGCTACCAAAAGTCAACAAACCACTGGAACGACTGTGGTGTCATCCGCAGCTACAACAACAGCCAAATTGGGCAATATTACCGTGAACCGCACCAGCAACGGTGCAACATCAGCTGCCGCGTTATCAACGAAAACGACGCTGCCGGTTTCTGCTGCCACAACAACTACAACATACTTGCGCTTAGCCAATGCAACAACTGTGTTTGCCAACAACAACAGCAGCAATCACAATAATGCGAGCGTCAACGGGGTGGGCATGAATAAGGTTGTGGTGGTCAGCGGCAGCAAAAGCCATAACGTCAGTGCGGTAAACAGCAGTAAGAGCATCAGTGCGAGCGGTATGAGAATTGTTGACACACATCCTCAACAACAACAGCAACAGAAAACGCAACTCTGTTTGTCCGACATGCAGTTGAAGTTAGAGACGCGCGCTGGTGGGGCGGGAGGCATCGTTGTGTCCTCACCTCAGCAGCAACAAGCAACAGCAACAACAGCCGTGCACCAACAACAGCAACAAGCTCAGGTGCAGCAGCAAAAACAGCCAGTGTCAAATGCGCCTCGCGGGAGCGGTAAGTCGAATCGCTGATTTCATTTGCTTTACAAGCAGCACCCATTTTTACCTTTTCTTAATATTTTATTTGGCCACAATATTAGTGGCTAGTGCTTTTAACAAAAATACGTAACTGAAATTGTAAACAAAATACATTTGTCAGCGTTTAGACGTGCTTTGTTGTCTATTTGGAAAATTGGACGGTGAAGTGTCTCTTGGGAATTCACCGGTCGCACATATGGTGGTCTCCTTTACATGTAGTATTACGGTCGTATTTTTGATAGGTTGCTGTGTGCGTTGTTCGGTGAGAGCATTGGTTTGGATAAATAATAAAAATATGAGCAAGTGAATAAAGGTGTGATTGCGACCATTACCGAGGCTTTCTTTCGATGACTAGACTGCTGTTATTTATATTTGAGTTTATGCTTTCGCACACAATCCGCGTTCTACGTGCTTAGCTTACGTGAGCATAACTCAATTAATGCGAATAAACCTTTCTCCAGGCGGAGTGACCTAATCAAAGGCAAACTCATCAGCTATGATTGCGAAGACTGGGCTTTTTGATAATTTTTTTATTTGCGATTTAAGTCTGTAAGACAAGTTTTTATTCGCGAGACCACTTTTGTGATTTCAACTAGTTCAAGTGGTGTAGGTAATTTGAAGCTGGCTTTGACTAAATTTGATTAGAGTGATGAGCGAGCAAACCGACAAAGGTTTTGAAAAATTATATCAGATAAAGGATTCTTGGTATAACTGCGAGATTATCTTTGAAACTAATATTATTGTATTGTAGTTTTTGGTAACATTTGGTAACATAGTGGCTTTATGTTAGAAACATGTTTAGTCTCGGAAGCGACTTTTGTATGAAAAGCGGATTTTTGAACTTCTTAACAAGAATATTTTTTTTCTTTACGAATTTTTATTATTTCTTATTTATTATTCCAATTACAATATGTAATTAATGGAATTAGTTCAAGTTTTCGATCAAATAATTTGTGACACCTTTTTTTCTTTAATTTTTTGTACCAAATGAAGCAAAGATACTTAAATCATAATGCTTTTTTTTATATTTGAAGACATGAACATGATGGTTCGACCAGGTTTATTTCTAAGACTGTCAGATATATCTAACATTGTGATGTTTTCTTTGAGAAGAGTCACGTTCATACTGCGTAAATTATTATGAAAGAAACGTTCTTCATTTCGAAACGAAACCGCCTCCTAGGGACTTCAAGTGTTTATTCCTTAATTATGTCGAACACATAGAACAACACGCCCGCCGACCAGACTGCGAACAGAACTTGCTTCAGATATGCACTGAGCGCCATTCAGTTGAGTAATTAGAATATTCGCTCCCTCCCAGTGAACGGCGTACTTGGAGTAAAACCATCACCCATTGCAGACGAAGAACTCCAGTGTGACGCGAATCTAGAGTGACGCTTCTTTCACTTTGTTGTGAATATTTCAGCATATTAAACTTCTACTTATTCATAATCGACCTCCACAAACCAAATATATATCCTGCATGCAATGCATACCCGCATAACTAACCACCTCTGTTCGAACGAATGCCCATAAGGAGCAGCTGCTCACAATGCTTATTTGATAAAAAAAAAACAAGAAATGTCTTGTGTAGGGGTCACCCAGGCCTGCTGATATCAATAAAGTTAAATGAAGCCATGGTTGTTTTTATAAGCTTGGACATTATAAATATTATATCCAATAACTCTATAATTCATAGTGGGCAATTGAATCCAACTCGTGAACGTAACCAATACTACTCGCTTGTTCTCTCGAAAATTTACCGGAAGAGACTAGAATTTTTATCGAGTCAAGGGTTGTCAACTCGACAGTAGTTCTCAAAACTATGTGGTGTATATTTTCTTTATAACAACAACAACATCTTGCACATACTTTTATTAAATTGTTTAATTTTGATAAAAGCTTGAATTTCTTCTGCAACATTTCGGCTCGTTAAGACTGTGTCTTCTATTTAAAGCAAATTAAGAAGAATTAGTAAAACTTTCGAGCGTTGCTTCCTATTTGTGCCTCGTTCTCTATTTCCTAATTCATTACCTTTCCATCATTGATTGCACTCTCGGCGAATTTGTGCCCATTCACTTCGATTGTAACATGAAAAGTTTCGCACAAGTGTTTGCGGCTCATTGATATGCAGTTGGTGGTTTCTTGAAAATTTGCTGAGTTCGCTGTTGTGTATTTACACCTCAGGGAGCAAATTGCACTTGAGTGGCTTGGAGGAAGAAACTTGTTTCGTTTGCCACTTCCGACTTTTGTGAAGTTAAGTTCATTGATTTCTTTTTTATGTAGTTTTTTCATTATTCACTTGGATGTTGTTAAAATATCAACGCGCTGGGAAGGGGAATTGTGACTATGAGGATTGGTGATTACCAATTCGAAATAAATTTAACGACTTAAACACCTGAACATTATAAATAAAATTAATATTGTGATAGCTCTGATTATGACAAGCGCGCTTTATTGATCCGAAGATTTTTCATTTTCACTTTCGTTTATACTGAGTTTTACCTTCATCTGATGTTTAGCTAAACAGCTGTCTTGGGTTCGCTAAGCAAAAAAAGTAACGAATCGAACATATTATATGAGTATGCCAAACATACAGTCAGCACTAGGAAAAGGTTGTAGAAAATGATATGTGTTTGCTTGCATTGACTAAATATTTTGAAAAGTCCGAGTTATTTTTGTGGATTTCTGTCCATGCCTTATATTTTTGATAAAAAACAAGAAAAAACGTTAACCCCGGTTGCACCGGAGCTAAATACAGTTCACAGGTGCATTTCTGTTATTAACTATCTGTTCAGTTTGTATGGCAGCTATATGCTATAGTAATCGAATCTGAACAATTTCTTCATTCTTACATTGTTGCCTTAAAGACTTATCTATACCAAATTTGATGAAAATACATTGTCAAATGTGAAAGTTTTCTATACAAGAATTTGATTCCGATCGTTCAGTTTATATGGCAGCTATATGTTATAGTGCTCCGATATCGGCCGTTCCGACAAATGAGCAGCTTCATAAAGAGAAAATGGTATCTTAAAAACTGAGGGACTAGTTCGTGTATATACAGACGGACGGACGGTCATGGCTAAATCGGCTCTGCTCAACATACTGATCGTTTATATATATACCTTATAGGATCCCCGACGCTTCCTTCTGGGTGTTACAAACTTCGTGACAAACTTAATATACCCTGTCCAGGGTATAAAACTATGTTGTGGTTCCGTCTTTGTGTAATATATGAAAATAATTATAAAATATGTAAATATGTATATATGAATATATGTTAAAAAAAAGATATTTTGACCTAAAGAGCTTTGATTGAAAATTTGGGTGCAGAAAATCGAGAAAAGTCTATTTTACCCATTGAAAATTCAACCAGCTTCCTTTCCAATCCTCGTTCCTTGCAAAGATCGCCCGTCTTGCAACCTGTTGCTAAAGAATATAATAGTTATGTTCACCTAACGGTTGTACGTATCACCTAAAACTAAACGAGATAGATATAGGGTCATATATATAAATGATGACGAGACGAGTTGAAATCCCATTGACTATCTGCCTGTCCGTCCGTTCGTCCGTCCATGCAAGCTGTAACTTTAGTAAACACTGATATACTCGTATCTTGCGTTCGCAATTTTGGTTTGAAACAAAAATTTCAAAAAGATTATTAATCTGTAAGAAAGTTGCATTACGCCATGTAAAGTCGCTGTTCTCCCCACTCTGTTCCCTTTCTACAAGAAACGCTGTAGCGACCGTAATAATTTGAATTCCGATTTAAGAATGTTTATTATAGTGAATACTATCCGATAATGCAAACAAAAAATCGATTTCTCGAAAATTTCACTCCGAGACGATGCCTTAAATAAAAAAAAAAAAAAAATTACGAGTTCGTAGATGGGCGTAATGACGCGCTGCCATGCCCACAAAACGTCATTAATCGAAAACCTATGCGGTCATAACTCACACCAAATTAAGTACATGGGATCGCAGTAGCAAGGGGCACCTGTGCGCTGAAAATTTTGAAAAAGTGGGCGTGGCACCACCATCTAATAAGTTTAGGGTACATATCTCCTAAACCACTAAAGCTACAATATCCAAATTTACTCAGCTCAAATATTATAAGCAGTTCTACCGAAATCGGAGGATAACCCCCACACTGCCTACATAACGGTACTGTCAAAAACTACTAAAAGCGCGATAAATCAGTAACTAAATACCCCAAAAGCATTAAAATTTACCTACAAGTGTGTGCAACTTTGACGAAGGACCCACTTTTAGGTGAAATCACATATCTCATATATTTAGTACGTGGTATTCTTCTTATATTTCTATGTCATAGTGTGAAAATAGACGAAATCGGATTTCCAGTACACACATCAAGAAGTAATTAACATAACTGGATACAATATTGCACTAATAATTCCTTTAAAAGAATCCAACCAAAATTGTGCAAGCCCCTAGATACCGAATATGTGTACCGCAGTATCTATAGTTGACTTCTGACCGCAAATATCTATCAATATGTGAGATGTGAGTATAAGTGAACTTCAGAGAGAATGCTTTCCTGGCAATATTATATCTGTGTATCAAAAATGGGTTGAATCGAATTAATACTTCCTTTAACACCCGCATACCTAATACTTATAAAGATTTTCGAACTTTCGGGTCAATATATGCTACATAAATCGGCCCATATGTGAGTTATGCCAATAAAAATGAGAGAGCGTGTTTTACTCATAATAGTGTATCTTTGCGCCTAAAATAGATATATTTGAGCAAAAACTTGACGTAGCCAGCATATAACTATTATGAGGACTTTCAAACAGTATTACTATTAAAAGCTGCGAAAATTGAAAAGTTACTCAAAATACAGCCCAGCATGTATGTAGTTAAAGAATCGCTGTAAATGTAAAGGTATTTGCATTGAATGCACTATTTTTGAAGAGTTTTACTATTTTCCATGCCGCATTAAAACTGAGCGCTCTTCACTCTTTCCGTTAGATTTGAGATTTACTATTCACACTTGAAAATGTAAATTGTGACTTTTAACACGCTCCAAACTACAATATGTTGATGTCAATCTTTCAGCGCACAGTCGCCCACAAGCCGCTTGTATCGAGTTTCAAAATGTCCTTTGGCCATTGGGAATTCGCAGCAACTCAAAGGATAATGTAGCATGTTTATTTGCTGTTCACATACACAAGCACACATCTATTGAAATGTATGCTAAAAATCGCATGGAATCTCTTATAGATGCGAGTAAGGAAGCTGCTATTCTGCCCCGTCAGAGATCCATAGCTGTAGCTCAAGCATCGTAACGAGTTGAGTTGATTCAGCCACGTCTTGCATGTGAAAAGCTCTACAAGTTACAAGCTTTGCTGTAGCGTCTTTTAAAAGTATATATTTCTCTAGTAGGGTAGCTGTCAAAGTAGACAAATAAGTTTGAAATTTATGTTCAGTATTCTTCTGTAAATTACCATGTAAAGAATTTAACTAAAAAATGTTTAAAACTCGTCTGAAATCATTTCCTAAGCCGGCATTCTATGTGGTCAGCTTATACTCTTATATCTCTTCTCATAAGTATTTACTCGTAAAGCGCGAACTATCTTAAAGAGATTTTCCAGATTTCCAAATAAGTCTGAATTGGACACACAGGTAGTCGGATTTGACTCTGTTAGAGAACTGAAATATATATAAGTATGTATGCTATATGTATGCGTCAACTTTATGGGCTGATCTATGTCGATCAACTAGACAGGACCGACCTGTTAAAAAAAGCTCGGCGCGCCATTTGCGAGAAAAACCCGGTTTTGCCGAGAGTTCAAGAGAATAGTTTTCATAAAACGCAAAGCGGCTGTTAGCGCTTTAATTTTTCTTTTTTTGTTTGGAAATAAAAGTTCTACCTCTCTGAGAACATAGAAGATTCCCCACTGGTAAAATATTTCCGAAATATTCTTATAAGCTGATGACTGATATAATAATCTCCCACATCTCTTGTTGTGGCAATTATGAATCATTTTAAACTACAGTTACTCATACAAACAACAAAATCCTTAGGCAGCATGTTGCGCTCGGGCATAAAAATATGTTCGTTCACATGTGTTCACAGGAAGGCCTTTGGGGGTTTGGTAAGCGCACTTGAAGAGCCAACCCACTTACAGAGCACAACTGACAGCAAGCAGACAACAGACGAAGATGGTTAGTTATTGTTGTTAGTGGTATTGGTCGTTTCAACGATTTGTCGATTTGGCATTACCGATTACGCTCAAGTGACAACTTCACTTGCGCTCGAGTGCAGCTGTGGCAGTAAGATTAAATAGGTGGCAGCACACACTAACAGCGTATGTCAACCGAGCAACGACGAAGGGCAAGTCGCAAGTGGTAAATGGCAGCAGCGCCTACGGACGTCGACGCGCCGCGTTGTGCTGATGTCTTCAGAATTTTCGATATGTCGCCGCTGTGATAATTCGACAATCTCGAAGCGTTTCTGCTGACAAGCAATAAGAAATGCTTATGATAAACGATTGAGAGGACGAAGTGGCGTCGACTGTGCCGCAACGAATGCGCGTGCAGTTGCTACTACGAAGCCACGTGAGGAGATGCTTCGAAATCACTTAGTAAGTGGATTCGCCAACTTGAGTATTGCGTCGATAATTCACTGCAAGTGGCGCTGTGGGGCGTGGGTGGGTTGGTTGCCGCTGCAATTTTTGGCTTTCGCACAGCTTGGCGCGATTGTTATCACGACGCGCCTGCTTTCAAGGCAAGCGCCGCAAATCGTGAGCAAAAATTAATGAAAATAAAATAAGTAGAGTAAATACTTGTTATTGATAAAACAATAACTTTTATGTGTAGTTTGTATTGTTTTAATTTTTTTACTTATTTAAAGTTTGGCAACGAATTCTCGCATACACACGTGTGAGCTTAAGCAGTGATATACAGTCTATTAAATTGTGGTAACACCAAACACCCTTCGCTTGTTCGCGTTTTTAACCTTCGCCGTTGTATCTTTGTTGCATGCAACGCCTGATTTTATGCACATTTCAAATGTTACGTATACGACCCGTGGCCACAATCACCATTTAACCTTTCGCCCCTTTGGCATAGCCGTTGCACTCACAGCCATTGCTTTATTTTCAATGCTAACGATTGCAACAAACAAATGAATATAAAAAGTCCAGTTGTAAAACAACAATAAAAATGTTTTATTTATTTGCGTTTTTGTCTGTAAAATAAGTGCACAAATTTTGAAATTTTGGCAGTAGATCAGTTGCATCTAGGAGAGATATGCAGGCCAGTACCTGGCGGTGCAATAGCTAAACAATGATCTCCCTGTTTCCCGCTTTCTCATATTTGTACAACTTCATGCGAATGATTGTGGGCAGGAAAAAGTTTTAGAGAAATTAAAATCTCTCAAATAAAGCGACTCGAGATTGGCTTCTCCTGCAAAGGTGTTTGAAATATTTCGTATTTAAACCACTAAGCATAAGAACGTTCTGTTAATAGCGTGTTTTTGCTTCCGAAGTCGGATTTTTCTAAAGATACTGCTGAGGTAAACTGACAACAGGCATGAATCATATTGTCTGCTAAAGTACACCTCTTTCGGGTGCTTTGGCTGCTGTAGCTTGTAGTTTGACCTGTGGGATCGGCGTTAAGCACTGCTGCGCACGACCAAGCAGATAAATGCCTCTTCCCACTCTCTCTTCTGATTTATTCATGTGGTCTTATGCTTCTCCGCTGTCTTTCTTTTATTCATTTTACTTGGAGCGCTATTTCCCACCCAGCGCCCACTTTCTTTTTAGCCCACTCCAGCTCTGATCGCAGCATGTGATTCAATATGTTGTGCTCTGCATTTTAGTCTACCTTCCTTTATCTGCCGCATCCCATTGCTTTTGCCACTCATCGAGACTTGTCTTTCTCTCCTTGTCGCGTTCGTCGGCTGTTAGGCGCCTATTCATGGCTTTGGTTTTACAATTGTTTACGGCAGTGTTTATAAATATTCCGCCAAATACTTATTACAGAAACTCCCCTTCTAGCCTGCAGCCTAAGTCAGATCATAATGGCTAATGTAACTTATATTAATTGTAATGATTAATTATAGAAACAAGGCGTTTTATTTAGGCCTGTGGTTTTCAACAAGAAGTTAAATGTTATGTCCTGTTGTGCGACGATCTTTCTGATCCAAACCTAGGACGTCGAGCAGCGGTGTTAAATGTCACGATCGTGGAGGCCTAGCCATTAAAAGCCACACGTCTCATAAAACAACCATTATTTAGAAGAGCCTCTTTGTTACTAAAATCTCGGGTGAGACTAATGGCCTGGTATATAGTTAGACGCATTCCGAGGGAGCCTTTATCGAAAGGTAGGTCAGTAGATACAGCCCTTCATACTAACGTGTTGTGTCTTGAGGAAGCCATTAAGGTTAAAGAATTCGTTATTGGGAGCTTCCTTGATACTGAGAGAGCTTTCAATAATGTGCTGCTGGAAACACTCGTAATTGCTTTGGAGGGTCTCAGGGTTTAATTAAACCTCAAACACCTTATTTTCAGTCTTCTGTGAAACATAGTAATTGAAACGGAATGAGGCAACAAATGTGAGTAGGAAAACCCCCTCAATGACGAGTTTTCTACCCTCTTCTATGGATCCTGGTTGTTGACGACATGCTTGAAAAACTTGAGGATCGTGGCTGCCGTGGCCCAACATCGATCGCCAGACATCTAGTGATTTCTTTGTCTTCAGTAAGCCTAGATATCCCTTGTCGTGAGGGTTTTAACAAGTCATTGCCCTCTTGGCGTCGAAGCTGTTAAGCAGGGAATCTTACCGGTCGCCATCTGCAGAAGCTGTTTGGAAGAACTCGAAATGGAAACATCTTAACACTTCCTTCTTGACTGTTCCGTGTTTGGGAGGTCAAGACTTTATTTAGGGCTTGCGGCAGCCATATGTGTGCGAAATATTTCTCACAGGGCCTACGCCGCTTGTCTAAGTATTCGTCAATGGTATTGTACAATTTTTCACCGTTACTTTTCTAAACTTTTTATTATATTATTTGCGCGCAACTTATTTTATTAGTTGGCAAAGTGCATAACGGCCTCGCGAGGGAGCATTCCACAGCGGCGTTGGCGTTGCACACGGCTTGCAGAACAGTGCTCGGACGCGGCCGCCTCAGACTTGCATGCGGGCCAGGCCAGGTTGGTGCTGATTTTGTGCAGCTTTTGGCGCTTAATTTGCTAACCATTTCGGGTTGAGCATTTAGCACAGTGCGCACAGAGCTAACATTTGGACAGCATTACATTTGTTTTGCTCAACAGTGCATTAACTGCATGCGAGAGTGCGCTTTGCTTTGCTCATCATTCGCTTTTGCCGCGCTTTGCGGGGTGAAAGGGGCGAGGGCTTTGTGAGTTTCGGAAACTTTGGAAGTTTACATAAATGATTTTTTCCTTTTCCGTTGCTTGCTCACTCTGTCTGTCTTCTTGCACGTTTTTGGTATCTTCTATGCTTGATGCACTTTTTGCATTTACCGTTGTTTCAAATATGCTCTGTAGTTGCAAATAAAGACAAGTGAAATCTACATTTGCTCACCACTCGTTTGCTTGTGTACATGTGTGTGTGTGTGGCATGTTGTTTGGCAAAGTTTTCGTCTTTCCACACTCCACTATCCCCTCAGGGGTTTCTCAGTTTTTTATTTTGTGTGCTTTCCGCTTTGTCCTTTGTGCTTTGCACTTTGTGTATTTCCGGCGCATCGAAATGGAACAGTTGGTTCCTGGTACTAGGTTTCACTCGTCTACTAATTAGATATCACTCGGCTCAATTTGTAATTTTTCGCCCGTACTAAAGATGCCCGCCACACCCTCTCCACACGCTCTCCACTCCGTGCGCTTTCTTTTTACTGTTTTCCTGGTGGCAAAAGAATTTCAAATATTTTTCATGTGAACACAGAAGCTCGGCGCTTATTAGGCCTACAAATAGACAAAGAAAGATTATGACAATATTACACATCAATTACACTGTGCTCCACTAATGTGTATATTAACCTCTCCGAGGCACACTTTTTCATTTGCGAATATATGTTTGTATTTGTTGGTGCATTGAGCGACTTGTTTTCACCGCTCTTTTTAAGTTTCGCTACTATTTCTTTATTTTTTATGTCGAAATTAGTTTTAAACTGCCTCTGACACTTTGGAACGATGGTTGCCGAAACGAGCCGGGCGTTGCCAGCTAATTTTCTCCTCACGGAGTAGGGCGTGCTCTACTTAGCAGCTAAGTAAATTGCTTTTTACGTAATACTTGTAATTAAAAGTTGGTGTTTTCGCTACGAAACTTGGCCTGCGATATTTATTTTGCCGTTTTGCTGAAGTCCACATACAAATAAAAGGTAAACAAACAAAGATTTTAAAAATAGTTGAAGGTCTTAAGAAAACAAAGAAGAGCTATACTCACACTTGCAATGTAAGATATATACATATATATATTAATTCTAAAATACAAAACATAAATAATAAGTTGGTTTTAGAGCGCACTGAGCGCGCAAATTATGCAAAGCACCTTTGGCAAGGTAAGGGCTTTATCGAACCAAACTTGCTAGGAACAAATTATTCCTATATTGAAGTTATGCATTCCACTTTAGTTGTAATACAGAACAGAATCCTACTCGTCTCTCACTGCTTTTATATTTGATCATTACTCAACTACTGGCATATGAGGCGTAGAATGGCATTTTCCGTTCTCTTCACATTGCCACGGTCAGGTTAGATCACGATATGAGGTCGATCCTAATAGAGGTCTAACTTAGACAGCTTATGGTAAAACGATCTTCCCTTGTTGTACCTAAAAGATCCTCATAAATGGTTGGGATTAAAGATAAAATATCCATCTTTTCCATGACATCAATCATTGAGATGTTTTATAATTTTGTTTCTATGTGCATTGTGGCGAGAGCTTTATTCATATTGGTGAAATATAGTTATTGGCGAAACTAAATTTACGATCGTTTACTTGCTCCAATTTGCGTCTTCCATAAGAGCGCTTGGTTGGTTGATGTTAGGCCTTTTATTGCCGAGAACATTAATGAGATGAGTAATGACTTTATGCTTAGTATACTACCGCGGCTTCCTTTCTGAATTTAAATTTGTAAACATTTATTTAATGAAAATCCCAGAAAACTGAACGAGGATGCATACTCAGTAAGAAATCCTCACTTCTTTTTCGCGCTTTAAAATGATCTTATGCTTCTAACACTCTAGAAACTAAACTAATTAAAGGGTGATCCACTTCGACGTTCCCTACTTTTTTAAAGAAAAAACGCGAAAGAACATTCTTTGACATTTATTTTTTGAAGATTATCTCTTACAAATGTTGACCGCGGACGTGCCATATGGTCCATCCCTTTAGCCCAATTTTCGATGAAATCACACGATCTTCATAGCCAGAAGAAACATTGACTGATGATTCCATCGGCCACGAACCACACCAAAAAACAAACCGTTGTTTTTTATGGATGAAATGGCAGCTCTTGAATATCTTCAGGTTGTTCTTCGTCGACAATTTTGCTTGTTGACATACCCAGTTCTTGCACAAGCTGTATTTTATACTTTTTTAATTTAAGATCTCGACGCAAAATGCGCCAAGCTGTTTCATACATCACTCCGAGTTGCTGTGAACGCTCTGAATCGACTAACCACGGTCTTCGTGTACACTTTCAGCTACGGCTACTATATTTCCTTCACTGCGTGCTGGACGGGATCTATTTGGTCGAATATTATCCAATAATGAATGGTGGACCTTAAGATCGGTGATAATGCTGCGAATAGTACGCTCAGTAGGCCGATTATGGTGACCATAAGTTGGGCAAGCGCGTGAAACACATTCTTTAGAGAACGTTAAATTTCGTAATAAATTTGAATGATTTTTAAACGATTTTTAGACGAAAGTTTTTCTATGATGAAATGCTAAACAATACTGAACTAAAATAACATAATAGCTTGACACGACTCACGTGTGATCTGCTAAAAAAATGCTATTGGAAAAAAGTACCAAAAAGTACCTCTATTTGGATCGTCCGTTGTAATTGATCAGCGTGACGAACTTAGTCGATTTAGCTATCTCAGTCTGTGTGCCTGTTTATTGGCGAAATAGTCTCTCAGTTTTTGAGATATCGATCTGAAATTTTGTAAGCGTTCTTTTCTCCCCGAAGAGCTGCTGATTTGTTGGGGTCGCTGATATCGGACTACTATAGGACATAGCCGCCATACAAACCGATAGACCCTTTTGTTTTTGAAGGATCTGAACTTATTATAAAATTTAGTGTTTCATGGTAATCATTCCGTTTATTTATCTACACCTGCCTTTGTACTTATATACTTGAAAATGCAAATCTCTACACAAATGAAATAAATTCTAATTTTATGCTGCCGGTCAATTTGCTATTTCGGCAATTTAATCGTTAATGATATTGAATTTTTAATTTCACACAATCAATAAACAATAATCCACTTCAGCCAAGAATCGCTGCAATCCACTAAAATAGTGCCTATTAAACCCGGCTCCGCAAGCTAGACAACAACTAATATGGACGTCTAGTTGGCCATTATGTTCATACATGTGTATGTGTTCATGTGTACATATGTGTGTAAACAGAGACTCTTAGCTTCTAAATTGCCCAAAACAATGAGCTCATTACCATCGGAAAGTGCTAAAATAAACAACAATAACAACAGCAACTGATTTCACCGCTCTACTGACAGCCTCAGCACAAATATATTACAGTTTGTAATATTCCTTCATTGTTGCTGTTCTTGTTGTTGGTGTTTCGAATTTAGATTCATTATTTTAGCTATTTGCTAATAATGTTATTTTGTTGTTGCTAAAATGCAGTCATTCCACTCAATTTGTTGTTGGCGTCTAATAAATAGTTTTTTTGTTGCTGTTGGCTGGCATGGTAGAAAAGTCATAAAATTAATCTTTACTCAATTTATTTTGCATTAAATGTAAACAAAAATTAACAACCGCATACACATACATTGTTATATTCAGACGCACACACATACACAGAGGCAATCGAGCTCACCAGAATTTGCATGTAAAGTAGCACAATTACGCACCTATTTGCCTAATATTACGCAATATTTTTGCTCATAGCAAATGTTGGAAATTTTAGTATTTCGGCAGCGAGAAATTTTATCGTCCACGAAGACCTTGTTAAAGGCTAAACGGGAGCAAAATAGTTACGTGTACATTGTTTTACAACTAAGAAGGTCCAATTAGTCAGCACTTATTTCTTTCATAAAATTATAAAAATTTTCGAGTGTTGAGTATATAATTGCAAGTTTTCGTTTCGTAGTATGCCAAGACTCCAGTTCAAAAAAAGGGTCAAAAGCAAGAAATTTCGGAAACAATCTTGTCAAATAAACAAAAAATTTCATGCAAGAATTTAGTTTGTATGACAGCTATATGCTATAGTGGTCCGATATTGGCGGTTCCGAGAAATACATAGTTTTTGCGAGAGGAAAGGACGAGTACACAATTGGAATTAGATGCAAAAGTCCATTAATTAACTGAGGGTGCGCGTATATTCAGACGGACATGGCTAAATCGACTGAGCCTGAGCTCTCGTCAGTCTGATCATTTACATATATATAGTATATACATTTTATAAGGTCTTCGATGTTTTCTTCTGGGTCTTAAAAGCTTCGTAGCAAATTTGGTATACCCTGTTCTGACTATTTGGTATACCCTGTTCTGACTATTTCATGATTTTCTAACATGGAAGTAGACAATTAGCATAATTTAAATAATTATTTGAAATATATGTATGTACCAGGCTGACCTTCGATGTCGTACCGTTTTAATGAAAAATCTGTTTTTAACAAAATTGTATTTTATTATTCAATATACAGCTGTGGGCAGAAAATAGTAAGACTTTTCAATTTAACACTAGAACTACCACACTTTTGTCGAAGCCATTTCTACCAAAACCAGTCAAAATGACTGGTTTTTAAAAAATACGTAATAGTAAAGTTTATATAATAGTTTATTTATTTGTTACAAGATTGGTTGCTTACAAAAGGAATTTTGTGCTGTGTAGTACGTGAGGCCATGATCCCTAAATAAATATTCTTACATTTCATCACTTAAACAATAATAATAATAATAAGTTTCATAAAGAAAATATGATTCGGTTTAAAAAAATTAAAAAAAATTATAGTAAATTCATAGTGTATGGTTCGATTAGTTGTAGCACAACAAATTCACTTAGAGGCTGTGATCTTACTCGTGTCTCATCCTTTCCTAAATAAGGAAACCCATTCACAATATACTTAGTTTGAACATCAGATGCTAGCCAAAATTTTATCCCAAACTTGTCGGGTTTGTTCGGTAAATATTGGGTGAATCTGCATCTGGCTTTTGTTGACAAGAGTTGTTCGTCTATTGTAATGTTTTGTCCTGGTTAATAGCATTGAATACTATTTTTGATGAATCTATCCCATACTGCTGATACTAAAGCAAATTTATCGTTTTGAAGACGTTGAGTTCTCTCACTTTTTATTATCAAAGCGAATAACCCTTAATATTTCCGTAAAATCATTTCTACTCATGGTGTTTGCAAAGAAGTTTGGTCCCCATTTTTCGTTCCATAGATATGAAACTTTTAAATTTTTTGCTTCGTATGCTCCCCGTCCAAATAAAGCTCCAATGAAAGCTTTAATTTTGTTGCTGTCAGGTTACATTTTTTACGCAAAACTCGAGATGCTTCTAATTCCGTGCAAGATCTTATATGTTCAAGCATACGATCGTCGATTACTAAAAAAATGCGCTACTTACTTGACCTTTCATACTATTTTTTTTGCATATCCTATTGGACCGGATACGTCTTTGAAGATATTATGAAGTGCTAGTCTCCCAGGAGAAGACCCTTCTTGTATTTTTTCCCAACAAGTTCCGTCCGCAGCAATTTCATTTTGATTATCTTGTCATATACTTTCATTTTCATCTTCAGAACTAGAACGTACTTGCATACATCTTCTTTTACGAGAATTCAAAATATTTTCAAATTCACTGTCACTTTCTGAGGAGTCCTGAATATTTTCTTCGTCCAAAACCTCATTGTCACTATTTTCACTCTCAAAAATTTCTTCTTGGGTATCGCATACTTGATTTTCAATTTCTTGATCACTGACATAGAGTTCATCATCTTCAATATCAGAAAATTCCATTGCTATATCGTTCAAATTTTCCAAAATTTCAGATTTTTCAAACGTTTTGTCATTTTCAGGGCTTATAAAACTAAAATCACAAATAATGCTTACATAAAGATTATATTTGTAATAATTTTCCTCACCTTATACTAATTGAAAAAAATGCCGTTTATTATAAATTATGTAACTATTCTATCATCATAACACACTCAACGTCTCCAGATCTAAATGAACGACTAAATATATTTTCGAAAATGTTGGCATGAATGCATTAGGTTTTGCATTAGAATTACGACCGATCAAGATTTTCCTGATAATTATCATCATCATACTGAGTGACAAAAAATTCTAAGAAATTCTAAAAAGTTCTAAGAAACACTTTGTAGTTATACAAAACAAGAAATCGTGTTGATTCGTGATCGGTAAGCAAATCGCAGCAGGTTTTTACATTTTTAACTGGAAGCAGTCATTTTGACTGGTGCTGGTATAAGTACCCATGATACGAAATTATTTTGTATTTGTTGAATAAGAGAAAAAATGCTATTTATAATACTATTTTTTAAGTTATCGCTGGAAAAGTCGGACATTGTTGAGAGAAAAGAAATGTTACATGAAGGAGAAATTTTAAAACAAAACTACCACACCATCATTTTGACTGGGGGGGTAGTTCTAGTGTTAAATGTCACGCGAAAACTCATTCGTCAAAATATTTTATTTCTGAGTTGGTATGACTGTCAGTGACATCTTGGCCAAATGTCGGTAGTATTCGTTTGTCTTTCTGAAGTACATAAAGCGCATTCGGCGATTATTGTGATGAGTGGAAGTATTTAAAAAAAAGTTCCATTTAATTTTGTTTCTGGCGCCGACAATTGTTTGTCGCGTGCAAGTGTTTTTGATTGGTAAAAATAATCAGTGAAAACAGTTTTGATAGATCATCTGGGCCTAAGAAAAGTGAAAGCACGATTGATTCCAAATTCACTATTTTTTTTTCGAAAATCCAGATAAAAGCAGATATAATTGTTATGTTGACAGTTCCCTTCGATTACTCCTTATGTGCTGTACTTTCTACATGGAATACTATTTGAGTGTTGTGTGTCATTTGTGCGAAGTTATTCTTGAAAAGAGGTCGGAACACCCACTTTGGCGGAACCATTTTGAGTTAATTGAAGGCATTGAAGGCTATTCCGGAAATCGAGGATTGGAAAAAACGTTTGCACAAGTGTATTGAGATTAAGGGGGATTACTTTGATTGGGCGATATAGATTTTAAAGAACATCTTTGATTTTGATACCATTTCTGTTTCGAGGCTAGCAAAAAGTTGCTGAAGGCAAGAGTCGAAAAATACGGTTAATACGTAACCAATTAGTCTCAAGTCAAAAAAGTATCCAATCGTTTTCATTGAAAAGCTCATGTGTTATCCACTTTGCAGTTTGAGTTTTCCTGCCTCCAAGTATTTGAAACCAATATAATGTTCACTACGTTTCTTTCATATCTTGATAGAATCGACTATCGCGATGAACTTAACTTTACAGCCATGCTCTTTAATTGTGTAGGTTTTTTTTTTTAATTTTTTGGATTAAAATTGGGTTTCTCTTGAATTTACAGTGGGTTCATAGTCTTTGGTCTGGTCTTCTTTGAATTTTTCACTAAAAAAGCTGTTTCATTTACACGAAATTCCTGTTTATCCATTGTTTTTAAATACTAAAAATTACGTAGCTCAAAATTTAACCACAGATAATTTTGAAATTTATGCATAAACTTTCTGAAGTTTAGAACTCACATTTATGCACTTGACATATTAATTTTCTTAAAAAATATTAAAGTTTTTTATATTAAGTAAAAGGCTTTTTGTGTTTCAGACGTTCAGGCTGGCAGCTATTCTTTCGCAGATATTGACGTAGCGAATATGAGTGAGATCTGAAAAACCTTAGATTTTGAACTTTTTTCAATTAATTTAGAATAAAAAGAACTATGAAGAAAATCACAATTAAATTGGCTATAACAGTTCGAGCCAAAAACGTGCCCTTTTTAAGATCGAGTATGAAACAATGATTTCGCTCCTGTAATTTTGGCTGATGGTCTAACGTAAAACTTAGGGTTTATTGTTGTTTCAGTGCCTTGTTGTCTGGAAGCTTACGACACGTGGGTCAAGATTCTGCCTCTTTAGCGAGAGTTAAGGGCTTAAAGCTTCTTTACAACCTTTCGAAAATAATATACAAATGTAATTATCCTTCGTTTAACGCATTGAAGAACTGACCTAGGCTTGTGTGGGTATGTGTGTGGTCGTATTGCTTTCTTGAATGTCAACAGGAGTGCATTTGTCCTTGCGCATAAATATTTGCATTGCACAATCCAGTGCAACTTGATTAACATTCCACGGATGACATGGAGGCGAGCAGAGAAATGCGCGTGCCACACACACCAAACAAACATACAAGTATATCCACTATATGTATAAGCATAGTGCATGGAATAAATATTTATTTAATGTGTGCGCACGGCACGCAGTTCGTCAGGTGCCGCGGAATGCACTTAAAGTGCTGTCAACGCGCGCTAACTCGCCACTTGCCACACACATTCCACATGCTCGTGCGGCATTCCACATAAATTCCACTCAGGACAAAAAGGCGCGCAAACCATACAGCCAAGGAAGCGGCGCTGCTGCTCGCCTGCAAAAAGCAGTGAAGTGCGGAAAGGCATGCGAACGAAGAAAACGAGAACTTTGTTTGTCAACAACTTTGCCACGTGCCACGTGACACTTGTTGTTATTGTTACTTTGGGTGGTTGTAGTGGTGGCAACGCTGTTGCTTTTATTGTTATTGCCATGTTATCGTGCAAATCACAAGTGTTGCTGTAGTTATTGTTGTTATTGTTGTTGCCGCGTCGCTTGTTTGCTGGCGTTTGCACGCTTGTTGTTGTGGGGAAGGTGGTGCCCAAAATTTTGTTGTTAGTCTAAGCTAAGGCATGCTTTTGCATGCACCAGCAAGGCACAAGCAACAACAACTACATGGTCAGTTATCGTTTGCACGCTGCTGTTGGCCAATGCGCAGGACGCCAAAAGCCACCCCTGAACCTGCTTAGATTTCACAAAATATGAATTTGCAAAAAGGAGCTAAACGAAGCGCTGGCTAAAAAAGGCGGGAATGGGCTGTCTTAAGCGGCCGGCAATTCATCTATACATGCGTATGTGCGTGTGTGTGTGGATGGCTTTGTTTGTGCTAAAAGTTGTGTTGTGTTCGGTGAGAAGGTGCGTGGGCGTATGAGTAACTTTTTAGTGGAAGTTCAGTTAAGTGTCAAATTATGAATTATTTTTCTTAAAAATATTCAAGCACGTAATGTAATTACTTAAATTTATTGTCATGTGTGTTTATTAATGAATTTTTTATATAAATTCAATTCTTGATTTATTTATTTTGCTGAACATTTTTATATATTTTATTTACTTAGTACAATTTTCTTAAATTTTTTATGATTAGTGAGTGAATGTTTAAATTATAAAAATGGGAAAATATAAAAAAAGTTTAAACTAATTTACGACATAAGTGTTAACATTATTAAATTTTTTACACAAACTGTAATATTTTTTTAGATAGTTGAGGAGTGCAGAATTCTGTTAAAATGATTTGAATAAAACCTGTTACCATATATGTACATACATATATTTTATTTGTTTTAAATGCACTGCATAAAGACATTAAAATAATACTGCTAGAAGATTTATGAAAGCAAAACACTTATTTCTTCCATAATACTATTGATATTTCTGCCTAAATTTAAGGATCAAGTAGTTGATTAAGCTACGTGGACTTAGCCATCTCTATCTCTCTGTCTGTATATAGGCGAAATATTCACTCAGTTTTGAGATCTCGATTTGATATTTTGCATATATTGTACGTCCTTTTCTAACCAAAAAGCTTTCTATTCGTCGGAACCGCTGATATCGGACAACTACAGCATAGAGCGGCCATACAAACTGACCGATCAAATTCAAGTCTTTGTAAGGAAAAAGTTTTAATTATCGAGCTATCTTCACGAAATTTGGCTTGGAATATTACCTAAGGCTTACTTGTAATCTTCGTAGAAAGTTTTCAGATCGAGCCACTATAGCATATAGCGGTCATACAAACGGTACAATCAAAATCAAATTCTTGTAGGACAACCTTTTTTGTTTGTGATGGGTATTAAAGATTCGCTGTAACCAACATTTTTGAATCACCGCTGGTAGTGGTGCATAGAGACGCTGGTCGAGATTATCGAGTTCATACTGTTCTCCTTTTTAAATAAATAATTTGCGATATTAGATTACGGGCTTCATGAAGTGTTATGTGTTAACAATAAATTGCTGTAAATTGAGTGCCACTTCCTTCAGAGGTAACCCTTATTTTAATAGGAGAATAAATGATATTCCGTATTTAGAAAAGCTTCAATTGGTTATACAATGATCTAAAATTGCATTTGCACTTGATGAGCTATTCCAAATTATGCAACGCACAGCTCCAACAAGTATGCAATTGCAACAACGACAACAATAATAGCAAATAAACAACAAAACGTGCACGAAACCAGCCCCAAACCACACTAACACGCTCGCAAGCCACTGCTTCGCATTCCGTTGGTCGGTGCGAAGCTATTTCCTTGCACAACACTATCGCCATCTCGCTCTGTGCAATCGCAATGCAATCACGAGACGCTTGCACACGTGCTACAACCCATAAATCGCATTGTAAGCCCCGTGGGACACTGTGCGTTTATGTTTGTGTGTGTGTGTCGGCGTAGCGAATGGAACGACGAATCCTTTCTTGGCTGGCGCTTCGCAGTTTTTGGCGATTTTAGTTTCTAGACTCTGGCCTCGCGTGCAGGACGCTTTACTGTTCGTTAGCACAGGCAACCTTGGCGCGTTCGTGTGTATTTCAGCTAAGCTCGGGCGGCAGTCGTAGTAACGGCAAATTGGCGAAACTCGCTCGGCCACAGTTTGAACCGTTAACGGATTTGTGCGTTTGAAATTTCGTGCAATTTTAATGCGCCACTGTGCGTACAAATATTGAAAACATTAGATGAATATTAAAACGAATAAAACATTTTAAAAATAAGAATGTGCGTGTGTAATGAAAATTAGAAAAATGTAGGCTATGACGGCGAAGCATTATTGCTGAACATTCACGCGATGAAAACGTTGAATTCGTAAGCTACAAAAGTTGTTTGAATGTTGTGTTGTAATTTTTTTTCTGTAACAACTTGATGTGTTTACAACCATTAAATGTTGCTCTAATTGTTGTTATTATTGCTGTCATCATAAATCCTATCTATGTTATATGTGTGTTGACTCTATTTTGGTTGTGGAGTTCAATGTTGTGCTCAACTCATAAACATTTGTGTCTTTTACATGTTGTTTATCTTTCGTATCAATGTTTTCCTGATTAAAATTTAATTTACGAAAATGTTGAAATGTTGTAATTCTAGTTAAATTAAGTGTTTAGTCTTCTGCGCTATGCTATTCTATTGACTCGCCAAACATCTCTGTGTCTATCATAAATGTCAACATTTGCCAGCTACGAATAAATAACATTTGCTTATGTGTTTACGAAATTATTTATAAAGCGATTACAAAAACAAGAAAAAACGTTACTTTGGTTGCACCGAAGCTACAATATACGAACACCTCACAAGTTTAGTTCTCTTTCCAAACAGAAACATGATTTTGATCGTTTATTTTGTATGAAAACTATATGCTATAGTGGTCCGATCTGAACAATTTGTTCGGAGATTACATTGCTGCCTTGGCGAATAATCCATACCAAATTTAGCGAAGATATCTCGTGAAATAAAAAATGTTTCCATACAAGGGGTAGAGTTTGAAAGGTCAGTTTATATGACAGCTATATGCTATAGTGGTCCGATATTGGCGGTTCCGAAGAATGCGTTGCGTCTTGATGAGCAAAGGACGTGTACAGAATTTTAGATCCCATCGACTCAGTCCGTCTGTAATCAATTACATATATATTTTAAAGAGTCTGCAACGTTTACTTTTGGGTGTTACAAACTTTGTAGTAAACTTATTACTAAAAATTACTGTTATTATAATTTAAAAATAATTTATCTCTACACTCCAGTGCCTTGCTCAAAAAATCCGTAAATGCAATGTGAAATATTCTTAAATAAATTATATGAAAAATTAATTTTCTGCTTAGTTAAAACGCAAAACTGTGCCAGATAATCGCTATCTAAAACAACACATTTAAATTGACAGCTTGAATTAGCAGTTTTGATAAGAAAGATATGAGTGTGCTTGCCTTAGTGTCTGCAAGTAAGCGAGTTCTTAGTATAGTCTTCTGATTTTTCTCTTTTTAATAAAGACTTTCGGTGTTTTTGCACTCAAAGCAAACGATTTATCGGATGACAACAACACAAACGACGCGTTATCGTTGCTTCCGACTGGTTTATGGGAGGTGATCGTAGCAAATTCAAAATTTAGAAGCCTGCTTATGAGGGGAAGCGGTGAAGGCAAAATCCAAATATGAGTTACTTTTAGCCGTGAGGAATTTATTTACTATCATAATTATAAAAGCGGAAAATTAAATGTAAACTTTTATAAACTTGTGTCTTTATTTTCTTGTAGATTTAAAAAAAATATGCTGGTGTGTTTATTATAAAGAATAACTCGAGTTTTTTCCTTCAAATGATGGGTTAGGTTGCAAACAAAAGTGACAATTTTAAATAGTTTTTTATTTTAAAAAAGTAAAAAACATAGCATCTTTAAAGTTTGTTCTTGTACTTCCATGCACTCTGAAAGGCATTTTCAAATTTGTGTGTAACTTATACAACCTCTTAAGTAAGGTTTCAACTTGACATGACAGAATTGTGAAAATAATAACTTTCAATGTAATGTCTATCTGTGTTGATCCAGTTCCAGCTGAAGCTCCTTACTACCGCTAATCAGATTCATCTTAAGTCAAATGAACAAAAACAGTTTTATTTATAGATAATCTTGTACCTGACGCGACTTTGTTGTTTTATATAAATAAATGGCGGCCTCAGGAATTTTCTTCCTGAATTCGGTGAAAAACGAACAGTTATTTGTTTATGAAAAAATTGTATAATTTTCATTGAAATTAAAAAAGCACTTTTCAGGCCACCGTGGCCACCAGTTTAAAACACATAGTTCAGAGAAATATTGAATATAGTCCTTTGTAGTTTTACGCTTATGTTTCAGAGCCTGTTCCAATTATCAAATAAGTCGAAAAGTATTTGTCGGTTTTACTTCAAGTATGCAGCGAATATTTTTACAGTATTATACACTAAGAAAATGCAAAATAAAACAAGTTATTATTTCTGCTTTTAAATTCTGACTACACAATCAATCTCAAAACATGCGAATACATAGAAAACCTTCAAAAATTATTCAATGCTTAATGTTTCAAATTTAGTGCAGAGTTTCACGTTTTTTTGGATTTAAATTAACTAGATAAATTATAAGTGCTTGTCGTCACATAAAATGTATAATAATAGTCTAATCACTTTAATCACTTTTCATAAGCTTACAAGTGAATGAAAATATATATATATAGAACCACTCACATTGAAAAATGTATACTATATTTTGGTTATAAAACAGTTACATATTAGATATATTGGACAGCGTTATACATATATTAAGTTATAGTGCATCGTAAGCAGTAAAAAACTCAATTCTGAATTTCTTAGTGATTCGTTTTTTTTGCATTTTAAGTGATGTTATATCACATTTTTCAGAAATTTCTGTATTCATAGCAAAAGCAAAGAAAAAGGCTTTTTAAAAGCAGAAAATTTTAACATATTTATTTTTCCAAAGTTCTTGCTAGAATAATTCAGGAACAAAGTTTTTGAGAGTGAATACGAAATATTATATGAAGATAATCGAATTGATACAAAACAGTACCAAATAACACCATTCAAAATGTCTCTCTCTTGAAGGTAAAAATATCAACTCTGACATCTTGTTCGATGATAAGTATTTTTTCATAAATTGCTTCAAGAAATAGCCCTGCTTTTATAAACGTTGTTTGTGGGCTATTTAAATAACATGGAACCTTAGCAGCGTTTGAAATCGAATGGTTCCAGAAAGTAGAGTGTAGTGTAGTATATAGTGTGCTAATAATAGTCGATCAGTCGACCACTTGTATCTCACTCTCTGGATAATTTTATCAATTAACCTATTAAAAGCTCAATACTTATAACTTTTAAGGCAGCTAGAGAAGATGCTAATACAACGGAAAATTATTAGAATATTTCTACCACCGTTAGTAAAATGGATAATTGAGCGGATCGATATATTAAAGACTGAACGCTGTTCAGCCGAATTAAGGTTTCCAAGGTGAAAGAGCGATCTAACTTTACACATTTGTACTAAGGTATTTAGGGCCAGGCACTTAACGATTTCAAACTAAGAGCTACTAAGTGAAAAATATGACTATTGTTATAGGGTCATAAAAATATGCAAATTCTAGCTGCCGCGTCCTCTAAGTAAAAAAAAAATATAGCACCTGACGTGCTTCTAAGGATCTATTTCAATAAAAACTAGAACTTGTAGGCAAACCAGCAATGATTTTGTTCACAGCAAGCTCATATTGAGACACAGTAGAATAGGAGGTTCGAAAGTTTACAAACCCGAACGTACGAGGGCTACTATATATCGACATTTTTTGGCATAATGCCTAATAATGAAAATAGGAATATTTATCAACGAAAATGGTTTTTTTTTGTGTTGGATTTGCCTCGTCCTGGAAGACCCACACGGTCGATTGCTGTTTTGTTTCGGGCTCATACGCATAGATCCATGATTCGTCACCTGTGACGATCGTGTAAACGTGTTTTGAAGCACCGCGATCGTATTTTTTCAGCATTTCCTTACACCAATCCACACAAGCCATTTTTTGAGCGATTGTCAAATTGTGCGGGATCCAACGAGAACAAACCTTTTTTACGGCCAGGTGTTCATGTAACATCGAATGTATGCTGGTGGAAGAAATGCATAGGCATGCCTCTATCTGAAGGTATGTTACATGACGGTCTTGCATTATCAGTTCACGTACGGCACCGATGTTTTCTGGCACAACGGCTGTTTTTCGACGACCTTCACGGAATTCGTCTTTGAGCGAGCGTCGGCCACGATTGAATTCGTTGTACCAGTTTTTCACAGTGCTATAGGATGGTGCTTCAGTTCATCGATGCACTCTTGTCGTGATAATCCACGTCGAAAGTTGTGAAAAATAATCGCACGAAAATGTTCACGAGTTAATTCCATTTTTTGGCCGAGATGAATTTTTTAATTCCCTGTAAATAAAACAATTCACGATTAAATGACAAAACGTTCTGAGTGATGTTATGCTAAAAAATGTCAAACTTTCCAATGGAAATGTCAGATTGCACCTGGCAACACTTAGTGTTGCCTAGGCCAGAAATATATATAGCAGCCTATGTAACAACCATCTTGCGCTGCTTTTGGGTTTTGAAGCCGCCTTATATCTCTAAAACACTTATAAACAATATTGTAAAAAATTTATTAGTACTCATTATATCAACAACCGTTATTTTCTTAAAAAAAAAATAATAAAAAAACACAACTCAGCTGTACCATGATTCGTTTTTATTGCAAATTACTAACCATATTACTAACAAAATTTTCAGCCACGTGCTTCCTCATGGTTAATTTTGTGAATGTGTGTTTTCCGATATAAAAAGAAAAATAAACTTGGTGATTCACATAAGCAAATGTTATCTATTTCGCTATTAAAGAGTTTTTCTTAAATCTAAGCTATGTGTGTAGGTATGTAAATATTTTGTATTTATTAATTCTGGTATAAGTATTTATCAAATATTTTCGGTGTTCTAAGTGTTTTAAATGTTTGTTAATTGCTGTTAAATTAAACAAAAACAATGTTGTATATATATGTATATTATTTATAAGATTACTTATTATTATCACCAAATACGATCACGGCTGTGTGAGTGCGCTTCCTGGAACGGTGGTGGTAGACAGTGGGGAGTACGTAGTAGGAAATTCTTCTGCACTGAGGAATATTTATACATACATATGTACTTATATATCATGTCTGCGAACGTTAAGCGATGTATAACATTCAAAACAGTAGTAAAGAGTGTTTTTATAATATATTGAAATCTTTTTTATTTTTGAATTTGAGTATAGCACCTAAATGGAGTTCTAGATAGGCCATTCGACATAACTTGCAAGTCTAAGAATGAAATCGTCCGAGGTACTTAATTTTGGAGCAAATGGTTCAAGTTAGAAAATGTGTAAGAAATTAAGTGTCCTCCGAAGAATATGCAATTCAGCACACTTGTTTAAAAAACATTTCTTTAAGCTGGAACTGTAATAGTTGGAGCTGAAACAAATGAGTCAAAAATCGGAAAAATATAATGATGTAACTAACATAGATCTGATACCAAAATACTGTTTTCCTCGTAGATTTCCATGATTTCATCAAAATTCAATTGCGAGCTTTAGTGTTATTGTACATTTTAAACCGCTACAATCCCTTTTGATGGACATTTTTGCATACGGTAAAAGAATGTTCTTCACCAATTTTGCTTAGAGCTATGAAGACCTCCTTTTCTAAGTCGATCTTTCTTAAAAATCCTTTAATTCCAAGTTAAAATCGGGAGTATACTATCCGATATAAGTATATTTGTCTTGTTTTATAGGTGTTATAGTATGAACGTTGTTTCGTGTTCTCATATTTGTAAATTTTAAATTCAAATTATGCAGGATTTAGCATCGATTTTCAATATGAAGTTTCTTTGCTCAAAGAAAGTAATAATCTTAAGAAACCTAGTTAACGTAATATCTATAAAACACCGTCTGCTATCTTTTCGAAATTGCAGACACTGTCAGGAAGAAATATATTCATATACACCACATACCCTTAACGATCAGCTTTGAAAGAATTCATTGTTCTCACTTCACAAGCGAAACTTCGGCAATATTATTACTAAAATTTCCCATAGTGTCTAGGTGTTCCACCTATGTCCTCAAAATCAGCAATATTATACACATTATCTGCATTTAGAATTGGAAAGTAGTTTGGGCTGATTGAAAGTAGTATATACCTTAATCTAACTTGTCTTTTTGAATCCCAACATTTTTATACTCTCGCAACAAAGTTGCTAAGGAGAGTATTATAGTTTTGTTCACATAACGGTTGTTTGTAAGTCCTAAAACTAAAAGAGTCAGATATAGGGATAGTATATAACCAAAGTATATAACCAAAGTGCATAACCAAAGTGATCAGGGTGACCAGTAAAGTTGAAATCCGGATGTCTGTCTGTCCGTCCGTCCGTGCAAGCTGTAGCTTGAGTAAAAATTGAGATATCATGATGGAACTTGGTACACGTATTTCTTGACTCCATAAGAAGGCTAAGTTCGAAGATGGGCAAAATGCCACGCCCACAATATGACGGATAATGAAATCTCGATTATCACTTTATCATGCGAGAGTATAAAATGTTCGGTGACACCCGAACTTAGACCTTCCTTACTTGTTAACTCTCTAAAATCATTAAAGAAAAAAAATTATTCTTCACTCTTAAAATACTCTTCAAATTGTTGTTAATAGCCGACCTCGATATGACAATTCTCCGATCGCTAATCTTGAGTTCTGTTTTGTTATCAAAATAATTAGATTCAAGTACGAAAGAATACATATGTACATACCTTACTGAAATGCTATAAATCCTTCAGATTCGCTAATTCCGATTACTTGATATAAACAAGTTGCTTGTTCGATTCAACACTTTTAAATTTTGGCAAATTGAAGACAACTAATGATGTAGATGATGTAGTGTTGCAAAGTAAGTTGCAAACTCATTTTTGAAGCAGAGCCTTCTTGTAGAACAATTTTTTCATAAAATCTATCGTGTAGTTTGGACTATTTGTCCGAGATTAACATAATGTTATGAATAGCTTTTTAATTTTACTGAGACTTTTTTATCTTAGAAATCTTCTAGTCTTAAGTACTAAGCACTTTTATTTCAAACGACGCAAATCCAAAGAAATGTTTCTTAAACGTGTGTTTGTTCATTGTGAAGAAGAAAGGCAAACATTGAGGTGAATCAGCTTTTAAGCTTCTGTTGCCCAACTAGCTTACGGTGAAGCGAAAATGTAAAGTTTGTTAGTTCAAGTACAAACTTGTCACTCAAACCCCCAACGGCAGCAGAATTCGTGAAAAAGGTAAACATGGAGAAAAAGAAGAAGAAAACCACTACAAATATAAACAAAATTAATATTTCAACTCTTGCATACGAGTGTATGTGTGTGTACTTATATTTCTACGGGTATAAATTAAAAGTAATAAAAATAAGTCGAGCCACTTATGTTAGCCATATTTATTATATATAAAAATATTAAATAAAAACATTGATACACACGTGTGTGTATGGATGCGAATGTGCCATGCGTAGAAAGCACAATAAGTGGGTTGAAGTCAGAAGTTGTTGTAAAGCGATAAGATTTTCCTCTCTTACGTATGCAGCCAAGAAGGCGGAATGTTACTGTGTCCACCAGAGATTTATGTGTAAGATAAATCGCGCCAGCTAAAACATGTCTGTCTGTGTGTATATTATCAATTTAAAATATTAAATATGTATGCGAAATTATTTTATTTATTTCTGGTTTTTTGATTATTTTCTTTGAACTGAGATAAAATGTTGAATGGTGTCGAGCGAAAAGTGGAGTGAGCGCCTCTTCACGAAAGCATTTAAATTTAGTATTAATTTACCAACGTGGAAGACATTGTTTTCGCCGCGATAATTGCCACATTAAAACGGATAATTGCATTGCTCGGAAATTAAGTGTATAGAACTGAAAGCATATGCAAAGAAACGTCTTAGAACTGCAAATATAGTGTAATATAAATATAGTGGTCGATCAAAAGTGTATTGATAAATGAATAATTTGTAGAAATTGAATGGAATTGCAGTATTTGTGACGAGCTTCTGAAATTTAAGAATAAGAGTCGAAATAAATGCGTTTGTAAACTCATTGGAGGCTACAGTGCGCTTTAAAAGTATGAGTGCTCGTATTTTTTTTTTTTTGGAAAAAGCATAGAGTTCAGAAGAAGCCAGGGATACGAGTTGAGTTGTAAACTTTGATATAGAGAATACGCTGGTTGTCTAAACAGTTAATGTAAAGTTTCAATTGTTTTCATTGATTTGTGAATAGATCGCTTAGAAATTCACGTGGCACTTATTTCGCACGGAGCCACCGCCTATCTTATTCTTACTCCTCTGTTCTCTTTAGAGCGTCAGTTGTCTAGGTCAACTT
Source organism: Bactrocera dorsalis (assembly GCF_023373825.1). NCBI lineage: Eukaryota > Metazoa > Arthropoda > Insecta > Diptera > Tephritidae > Bactrocera > Bactrocera dorsalis. The sequence goes on from NC_064305.1 coordinate 54,731,941, forward strand.
TAATTTACAGTCATCCAGAATCAGTTAGTAAAAATATCGGATATTTTCGTTCACAACAGCACTTAGTTCATCTTTAGCGGTACTTATGTGACCTGTACGGAAACCCTGAGACTGGAAAACACTTATCAAGCGATTTTTGGTCTTCATATCGTTTTCTTTAGATCAAAATTTTGCGCCAATAACACATGTAATTCTCTTTATTCAGTTTTATTCAAAGGAAAAATTTGACGTTATTTAAAGTGCCATATTTTACAACCTATCTGCTGTGAAATTTGTACACGTGGTTTTTGAAGTTTAGGTCTGCTTGCACTGTAGTATTCTTAGATAAGATGTACTTATAGATAATAACTGGAACTCGTTTACAATTAGTGGTTCTTCCATTAAAATAAAAAAAAAAAGTTAAAGACAATATAAAATGTTCTACCTCAAGTATTTTTCTTAATCATAAAGCAGGGTTTTACGAAGTCACTGCCTAGCCGAATTGTGTGTAAATTCGATTCGACTAAAAGTTCGGCTAACATTAATAATACTAGCAAAAGCAGTTGAAAGGAAAATTAAAAAAAAATTTCTTCGCTTTTGTAAACCCTCTATATATTCAACGTCCACTGAACTCGCAGTTAATTAAGCAGGAAGGCTATACAGTAGTACGTAGGTTGCCTTTTATGTTTCGGGACTCGAAAACGAAAACAATTTTTTTCATCGAAAAGCGCTTTATTGTTTCTCAAAATATTCTCCATTAAAATGTATGTATATACTTCTACATGTGTTTGGACCAATTTTTGAAGCACTTTTGCCACTCTGATTTAGTCATCTCCAAAACGCATTAAGTGCCAAAAAGAGTTGACCTCTTAGTTTATTTTTTAAGAATGGAATAATAAAAGATCACTCTGTGCTAAGCCAGCACTTTAGGGTGGATCACCCATTAAATCGGTCGAATGTTTCAGTCGATGTGTGAGAGCTACATAGCATTGACGTGGTGAAGAGTGATCCGTCTTCGGCGGTTGGCTTTCCTGATTTCTTATAAAACAACTGGACAATAAATGGTTGAATACCACTCAGAATTCACTGCTGTTGCAGTCTTTTGGTTTTTGTGCTCAGTTTTTCCTAAAAAAACAAAAAACAAACAACCGTTTGTTTGGAAGTGTTTCGCGCGAACAACTTTTGCTGGCTTCGGCTTATCTTGAAACACTCATACAATCGACTGCTTTTTACTTTCGGGCTCATACGCGTAAATCTACGATTCATCAGCTGTCAAGATGTCATAGACGTGTTTCGAAGTATAGCTATCGTATTCTGTTAACATTTCTCTCGAACATTCGAGCTTTTTTGCTTTAGGGGCTAACAAATTGCGTGTGATCCAATGTGAACCATTTTCTTCCACAGTAAAATGTTCATGCAATGTTGAATGTATGCTAGTCCCACTAATGCTCACCATAGGTTACATGATGATCTTGCAATATCAGTTTTCGGAGTTTCCGGAACAAAAATTTATTTTTGACGATCTTCACGAAATTCGTCCTGGAGTGATCTACGATCTCGATTGAATTCACCATACCATTAATAAACACTGGTCCTTGAAGGAGCTTCATCGTGAATTAAGTTCATCTATGCACTCTGGATGAGTTGAGAGTATTTGAAGCGAAACTTTTTAGTACTGAGGTGGTTAAATATTTAGATCCATATGATCATAAATTGCATCGAAAATATACATATGTATAGTGACGACCGGTTTTCTTAAGATTGGTTTTAAAAATTTGGTTACTCTATAAATCGGTACAAGACAGTATGAGGTTTAGCTTGGATTAAAGTTCCACACTGACATCGGGTTCAGGCTTTCGATGCTTCTTCCTCTTAAACAAAAATCTTCTTTACAAAAAATTATTCAAACACAAAAATTATGTCTTTGAACTTCACCTAAACAATGAAAATAATACCAGATCGGTATTTCCGAATATTATACACTATATGTAAAAATTAAAATCTAAAAATAACTATATATGATGGTCAAAACCGCTTCCCAGTAGCAAAACAACCATTTCACATTAGTTGAAAATCTATATTTCGGGATCAAACAAACGACTTACAAAACTTATAAGGTCATAAATTCGGAAATGTTATAATATATTAGCACATAAGTTGCATAATCAAAACAATAAAAAAGAGAAAAGAAATAGCGGAGTACTCACACCAATCTACAGATGGCAGGCTATTGCTCGCTCCCGCTGGCACCCGTAACGGCCACCGCTGCCATGGCAGCAGCAGCAACGGTCGCGGCCGCAGCACCGCCACCCAGCGCCGGACCGACGATGTATCACCACCAGTCGATGACGGCAATGTCGAATAACGGTATTATCTATCAATCGGCGGTACACGCCTCCATACACAGTTTGAATACAGTACAAAATCAACGTTCTACAACAACACATCATCACATTTTAGCGACGGCGACTGCAACAGCAGCAGCGGTAGCGACTACAACAACACGTCAATATGGCGCAGGAGGTTCGGCAACATCGCCGCCACCACCACCGCCACCTCCTTTGCCACCCGCACCGCCGCCCGCACCCCCACCCTCTGTGTCGGTGGGCAACGGCAACATCAGCACCGCAGCAGTGATGCCGGCTAGCGCTGTCGGTGCAAGCCACCACTCGCTTGCGCTGGCCTTGCCACAGCATCACACACAACAAACCCACCAACTCCAACAACAACAGCAGCAACATCTACACCCGCTGCAACACCCCCTAGCCCACCATAATCACCGTCAACAGCAACAGCACCAGCAGCAGCAGCAGCAGCAACACCAGCAACTCCATCAGTTGCAACCCCACCATCATCATCACCAGCTGCAACAACACGCGTACAACGTGCAACAGCAGCAGCAGCATCATCATCACCACCATCACCATCATCATCACCAGCAATTGGCGCTGCATCAGAACCACTTGTATTTTAGCGGCGCGGCTGTAGGCGGCCATATCGGTCACCACGGGCATCCGCACCACCATCACCACCATCGCCAGATCTTCAGTCAGATGCAAGCCGCCATTATGCCGCTTAACATAAGTAAGTATAGCCAATAAGCTGATGAGAGGTGGCAATGTTCTTATACATATTTGTAAAAAACTTAGTGGAATACCATAAGGCAATCGCACCCAGAAAGGTATCCAAACACATCTGATATACCGGGTGACTGATGAATTTTGCTACATTAAGAAACTCAAATAATTTTTTTTTCAGTGTATGGAATTCATTTTTCTTTTATTCATGTTAAAGCTCATTCAATTTTATTAAATATAGCTTAATTAGTTTAAAAAAAATGGTATTTAAATGCCCCCCCTGCTCGTTGATGCATGTGCGGCATCTTACCAAAAAGTTGTTCATTACTGCTTGGAGAGTTGAGACAGGAATAGCCGCAATTGTTTCTCGAATGGATAGCCTTAGTTCATTCAAATTTGTTGGTTTTGCTTTGTAGACTTCCTGTTTGCAATAACCCCACAAGAAAAAGTCAGGTGCAGTAAGGTCAGGCTACCTGGGTGGCCAACGGAATGTGGAGTTTATGGATATCAGTTTATTGGGAAATTTTCGTCACAATTCTGTCATAACAGGTTGGGCTATGTGAGGAGCTGCACCATCTTGCTGAAACCACACAGAGTTGAAAGAAATTCTCATTCGGCATAATTCTGGATAGAAAAACTCTTTCAACATGCTCAAGTAATGGTCTCCAGTAACCGTAACGGTGTGACCGTTTTCTTCGAAGAAGTAGGACCCGACAATGCAGCGTGATGAAACTGCACACCACACTGTGACACGAAGTGGATGCAATTCCGTCTCATGGAGTATCTGTGGGTTGGAAGCACTCCATATTCGACAATTTTATTTGTTTATGTCGCCGTTTAAATCGAAATGGGCCTCGTCAGACATGAAAAGTCAGTTCAACATGTTTTCATCCTCTTCCACCATTTGAAGCATCTTCTGGCAAAATTCCAAGCGAATCGGCAAGCCTGCAGCATTCAGTTTGTTGGCGATTTGAATTTTATATGGGAATAAGTCCAAATCTTTGTGCATAATTGATTGTAATGACTGTCTGCTTACACCCATTTGAGCAGATAAGCTTCTTGTCGAAACATGTGGATTGTTTTGTATGGCAGCAACTACAGCAGCGATTGTTTCCTCCGTTCGAACTGAAGGGTTTCGATGGTAAGGTCTTCTTTTGACTGTCCCATGCTCGGCAAAATTGTTTACAAGTCTCATTATGGTCCATCTGCTCAGAGGATTGCCGCCAAACGTGCGCCTATACTCTCTTTGAACCGAAACTACGGACTCCAGTGCGTGATAGCGGCGGACAATCCAAATTCTTGTTTCAGTGTCCCAGTTATCCATTTTTGTTAAATGTAAAAGTCAATCTGCAATTATTTTGCCATTTTAACCAGATTCATTAAATAGAAAAAAAGTTATTTAATTTTTTTTTGTAGCGGCTTTCATCAGCCACCCTGTACTACATATACATATGTATTTCAAATAGTATACTAAATTTTAAGTTTTATATAAATTATTCATATCCCAAAGGTATAATATTTTTTACTTGGAGGTACTGTTGCTTTGTTGTTCGTTGAGCAGTGAAGTCTCATCTATATTTTCGTAACTTCGGTAAGGGAGCGGACATTCCAAGCGCATGCTCTTAAATTGTAATCCTAAATGCCGTGAACGTCATTAAAAGGGGGCTCTTTCATCCGAAGCTGTTGTTTCTTTTTCATGGGGGGCATTTTTTTACCAAACCCAACTCACAACCCTGGGGAAGGATAACTTCCTTAGTAGCTAATTTCATTTATTTCTCTATCTTGCTTGATAGAGATTCGAGACTGTGCAATCTTTCGGCAGTTGGAACTTGGGATCAATGAAATATTTCCTGATCTCACAGATTCATATTTTTATACCCTTGCAACATATTGGAACTGTATAATAGTTTTGTTCATCTAATTACCTTTGCAAGCGTTAACTTGTGTAAAAATTGAGATATTGAATTATCGAAACTTGCTCATATATTCCTTGGCATCTAAAGGACGTTGGTATTGCAGATAAACGGAATCGAACCATTGTCACGCCTACTCGTACAAAAACTCCATTAAAAAAATCTATAAAGTACCATAAGCAAGCACTAAATTAAGATACAAAAGTAATTTGGTACAGGAGATCGCACAAGGCAGGAGCGTGAGCTAAATATAAGAAAATTTACATGGCTCCTTGCCCTAAATGTTCCAAACAGGTAAAGCTACATGAATCCAACTCGCTCGCTGAGTAGAAGTCATTTATCAGCTTTTCAAGTTCTATGTAAAATCCAATAATAACCACAGCACTAGTTTAAAATAAAGTTTTGTCAACGTCTGAAGGTCTCTCCCAGGCTTTGATCCTTGCAAGTTGCGAAAGTGTAAAATGTTGGGTTATACCCGAACTTAGCGCTTCTTTACTTGCTTTTAAATAAAACGGTTTGCCGAGTATGCAATAATGGAGAGTTGTTATGTATGGACGGAGCACTTTTGTATAGAAGCTAATGGGAACATGTGTGAAAAATTCCTCTTTTTTTAAGCAATATAATATCTAAAGATCTACTATATTTCAAGGATTTTAGTTTTATATTTAATAGTATTCATATTTTCATCTATGCATGTTCATGATATTCAAGCTTCCCATGTAAAATACAAATCAATTTTCATCCGATTCACTTTATGAGTCATCCAAGTGCTGAAGAAGGAATAGTTTCCATCGAGTACGATCTTCATTGGACGCAAAATGCTGGCATTTACCCGAAAGTTGTTTAGGTACATGGATGTCTGAAATGAAAAAAATATTAATTATCGAAATTCTAAATTAAAATAAAGGCCCATTCATTCGTAATAACAAGTTCAAAGCTTTTTTCAAACAATTATTCGTAAAGAAAAGCTCATAAAAAGGACCCATGGGGGGACCACAACCTTTTGAAATTTCCTAACATTAATTAACAGCTGTTTCTTCATATGGCAGCAACTATTTTCGGCTTCTTCTTTTTTTTGGCTTCCAGCAGAAACTTGGCTAGCTAATAATAGTTAGCTGCAGTAAAAACAAATCTAATACATTTCAAATATTTAGTGAAACCAAGAGACGAAGGTTTCTAAGCCCTATCATTTCATTTTATAAACCTAAATATTAGTATTAATAATATATTACATTTATTTGTTTTAGGAGTTTATAACTTTTCCGTTTTTGGAAATTAGTCGCGGATATGGAAATTGGTGAATTAGTAGTAAATAATCGCATTCAAATATAATATTACGTTTCATACCTCTGGAAAGGGACATTTGTGATTTAAACTGGTGTAGGGTTTCAGAAATTGAAACAAATACTGCACCAATGGATTGCGTTGTGACTTCAGGAACCGGCACACGTCATATTCCGTATTCAAAAAGAAGCTCCTATATTCACCGCTTGTATGCTTCATAAGCACAACTCGTACCTTTGGGGAGAAAAAAAATACTTCTATATAGCCACTATATTTGGAGAAGCGATGTGAAGTACCTACAGATATATTGTCCAGTGGCGGTTTGAGCACCTTCAAACGCATATGAGCTTCATGATCTGCGTTCACCCCGCAATCTTCGAATTGTAGTAATTCTTGGTCGAGCGCCTCACACTCCATTTTGGTGAATGTGTATTTGATTGCGTAAACGTTCGGCACAAAGGCTTGAATTGACAAAGCTATTAAAATTATGCACCGGGTCAAAGAGTCGCTCATGACTTTTACTGTTTGTCGTTGCGTACGAACTGAGCAACATTTTTGGACAAAATAAAAAATAAACACAAAGTGAATATTGTTTGCAGAGGGTCTAATGCGAATATAACGAGTCTAATTGGTAATAATTTGAATTGATTGACTTGTTTTAATGTGTTTATAATTTTGTGAGGCCAAAATATTTCTGTGACTAAAAATAACCCGATTATGTGATTTGCACGGGTTCTTCAACTATATATGAGTTTGTGTGTATTAAAAGTAACGGGTGATTTTTTGAGGTTAGGATTTTCATGCATTAGTATTTGACAGATCACGTGGGATTTCAGACATGGTGTCAAAGAGAAAGATGCTCAGTATGCTTTGACATTTCATCATGAATAGACTTACTAACGAGCAACGCTTGCAAATCATTGAATTTTATTACCAAAATCAGTGTTCGGTTCGAAATGTGTTTCGCGCGCGTTTTGTTCAGCGATGAGGCTCATTTCTGGTTGAATGGCTACGTAAATAAGCAAAATTGCCGCATTTGGGGTGAAGAGCAACCAGAAGCCGTTCAAGAACTGCCCATGCATCCCGAAAAATGCACTGTTTGGTGTGGTTTGTACGCTGGTGGAATCATTGGACCGTATTTTTTCAAAGATGCTGTTGGACGCAACGTTACGGTGAATGGCGATCGCTATCGTTCGATGCTAACAAACTTTTTGTTGCCAAAAATGGAAGAACTGAACTTGGTTGACATGTGGTTTCAACAAGATGGCGCTACATGCCACACAGCTCGCGATTCTATGGCCATTTTGAGGGAAAACTTCGGACAACAATTCATCTCAAGAAATGGACCCGTAAGTTGGCCACCAAGATCATGCGATTTAACGCCTTTAGACTATTTTTTGTGGGGCTACGTCAAGTCTAAAGTCTACAGAAATAAGCCAGCAACTATTCCAGCTTTGGAAGACAACATTTCCGAAGAAATTCGGGCTATTCCGGCCGAAATGCTCGAAAAAGTTGCCCAAAATTGGACTTTCCGAATGGACCATCTAAGACGCAGCCGCGGTCAACATTTAAATGAAATTATCTTCAAAAAGTAAATGTCATGAACCAATCTAACGTTTCAAATAAAGAACCGATGAGATTTTGCAAATTTTATGCGTTTTTTTTTTTTAAAAGTTATCAAGCTCTTAAAAAATCACCCTTTATAAACAATACGTACATCTATATATAAGGCGCTAGTTATCGAAGCTTCGACTTTCCTACTACGCCGTCTTTATATCAAGTTTTCCATTCAAGTTGTTGTAACGGTTAAGGATGGTTCAGGTTGGTAAGTATTAGATAATTTGTCATCGAGGTTATCCAACTGTAGGCCCGGGAAACGTGCTGTTTTGACGGTGTTATGGTGTCTGTGAAGGTGTTCTATGGGAGACATTAAGAGGCATCCCATTGTAGTCTGACATGTCTGTAGCTTTCTCGTCTGCGTTTTACTGCGTTTCACATAGTTTTGTAAACAAATGAAGTGCAGTTGTCGTTCAGATATCGAAATATAAGTATATAAATCCAGTTTTTTGTTAATTTCATCGGATCTTTTCCGATCTAATATATGACGCAGAGGTTTGAACTGTCTCATTATTCCTAGATCCGGCTCTCGAAAGGATCAAGAATGGATTTAGTCAGAAATTTCGTGAACCAGAAAATCGATTGCATAGTATTGTGGGCTCTGCTGAAATCGATTATAGCTTAAACTAAGAGTATAATCTTCTTCATAACATACATAAAAATACAAAAAATACCCTGAAGATTGAAATTAACTATACATTATTTCACAACTGAAGTTTTACCCAAATGTTAGCGACTGTATTTTGGTCAGACTTCGTTCGGGTATAAACAAGTTTCATACTACTTTAAATATACAATTCGGTTTAGTTTATATCCTCAGTATGATTTTCACTTGGAATTTCTCTCTAGTCTCCCCTTGTTCATTTTGTTGAAAAAGTACTGATCTATTTGTTCTCTTTCTGAACCAGCTCTCGACGAAGTTGGCAAAAACTTGACGGTTTCCCGATTTGTTCGACCTTAATTTCGAAAATTCTATTACTAATTTTAGAAATGCAAGATATTTTAAATCTTCTCTGTGAAAGTCGTAAAATTTTCAATCGTAAAACTAGCGAATAGTGTGATTCTTAATGAATTCTTTGAAGATAGCTTCCAAGACACCCATGTCCACGTAATATTTGGGTGATACGGATATTCAGGTTCAAAAATCGTCTGACTATCCACGAATGGATATCAGTATCAGTCTGTGGGATCACCGTGCTTTGGATGAGGATTGCCACTGCTACTGCCACATTTTGGGGCCCCTATTTCGCTTCTCTGTATTGTCGGTACTGTTTCAGGCGCTGGTAGCTAATGTAATCGCGCGAGTGCGTCTCCCAGGTTGTCAATGGGCGGCATACTGGCTAATACTACGGCAGCGTCAGTTGATATAGTCCGGAAAGCAGCAATTATTCTTGCATTGGATTTGATGTCTAGAGTCTGGATCCATATTGGAGCCGCCTACAATATTACTGAGCTTATTCCTTTTGCTGGAAGGCAGGTAGTCCTATATACTATAATTTTTGTTAAAGCTTTCTAGATCTTATTTGCTTTTCTTGATGTGTCCACGACGTGTACTTTGATTTGAGGTTTTCAGTTTAATATTACACCCAGATATTTCAGTTGTGTCTATGAATAAATCTCACACCCTTCTATGGTGACACCAACTAGTTCCAATCTCGCGGAAGAGAATTGTATCCCTGTATCTGTTTGTGTAGATTTTTCGGTTAACTCGTTACTCATTTGCCACTACTCGCCCATCTTTTTATGCTATTCAAAGAGCGTAGTCCATTGTGCTGTTAGACTACTTTTGACGTCACACATTTATTGTTTCTAATCTGACTTACCTCTATGTCTACGTAATGTATATTATGTAGTCTGTATAAATATTATCGATGTTGTTATTGGTGTATTATTATAATTAAGCTTGTATGTGAATGCATGTGTTGTTTTTGTGTTTATTACTTGGGTTGCTTTGTTACACTTCATTGTTGACCAGTTCATTTGCACAATCGCGTTTTGTCTGCTTATATTTTTTAGTTATTTCGGGAGGTCTGGTGAAAAATAATTAAGTATAGGGTGGGCCATCTAACGTTTTAAATTTCGAAGATAAGGCGTAAAAGATTGAGTGTAGCGTTTGCTGTATGGCACGTAGCGCCGTTCTGCTGGAACCAAATGTTGTCCAAGTTTTCCTCTTCAATTTGCTTGAAGAAAAACGCGGGTAACATTGCGCGATATCGCTTCATTCATCATAACATATCAAATTCTTCATTTTCGAAGAAAAATGGGCCGATGATTCCACTAGACCAAAATCTGCACCGTGCTGGGTGCATTGGCTTCTCGACGATTACGTGCGGGTTTTCTGTGCCCCAAATGCGGCAATTCTGCTTGTTAACGTCGAGGTGGAAATGAGCCTCGTCCGAAAAGATGATTTTTCGGTAAAATTGACCATCCTCGGTCAAACGATCTTCTGCCCAATCTGCGAACAATAGAATATAATAGCGAACCATTTCGTAAATTTTAGACTTTTTACTGAATATCTGTCACTTTCCGAATGGTATTTGACGTTTCCATTGTCGAAATATAGATAATTCAAATTTAAAACGTTAGATGGCCCAGCGTCATCAAATTATAATTGACCTTACGGGGTCTTTGTATACATAGTATAATGCTCCGAGAAAGGTTAACTTGCTCAATATGTTGAACATGAGGACTCTGTATTGTTAAAATATTTTTTTAAGAGAAACTGGATACTTGAATATCTGTAGGTGTGGGTACTCTGCAGTACTTGGAAGACTCGATTCAACTTTACCTCCATACTCAGAGGAACTGGGTACTTGAATATCTACTATATAGGTGTGGGCACTCTGCAGTATTTGGAAGATTCTACTTAATTCAAGAATCTATTTCCGTACTTAGAGAAACTGCATATCTGTATGTATATAGGTGTGATATTCTGCCACTTTTGGAATATTCGATTGAGCTCCTCATTATAGGGATGTAAGGAGATCAGCTGCCATCTTCCCGGATTGTTCGAAACGAATACTTTCCCGACTTATATACAACTGCAACGTTATCCAAGCAGAGTGACATCTTAATATGAGCTCGGCGAGAGCTGGTCAGTCGAACTTTCGATGTCGCATGAACTTACTACCTCTATATGATGACAAAACATGTAGAGAGTTTTCTATGCTCAATGAGACACAATAAAGAAGAAGAAGACACAATTTTAGCTGAAACCAGCTTTATTAACTAACGGTCGGCTGACTGGTCACGGTGAGATTGTTCGATGCGATGAGGTCAAACAATTATCCTGATTCCTATTATTGAAGTTGGTGAGGCGGTATGAGGAATGAATTTATCCATGCGTTCAACTTTTTCTCTTGAGTGGTATTGAGTCTCAAGTCAAGTTTTTGCTGAAACCAATTACTTACTTTTAGTTGTCTAATAAAATTCTATTAGGAACCGATATATTCCTCATCTATATGTATAAGCGACCACATTTGAATGAGTCTAAACTATGCACACTCGACTGAAATTTTAATTTCCACAATCGCTTTCGAATTTCAATTGAATGTGTGTGGGTGTGTGTCTTGCGAAGCGGATTGTTCGCACCTGTAAATGTTTGTAAATACACAAAACTCCGATTTGGAGCTGGAACTGCCGCACCAATTGACTGAGCCGGTGAAAATATAGTCCCTCATGCAGTTAAAGACCAAAGGAATGCCTATTTTTCGCTGTTCGCTTGTTCGCCTGTCTAACTGTGCATATGTATGCATAACTGTAAGTTAGCATATGCAAATGTGTGCGTGTATGTGAATGTTTGGCTTTATTGAGGTCTGTAGTTAGCTGGGATTTTCGCAAAGCTCCTAGCACACAAAAGCCATTCAACAGCGTTCCCGAAAGTCGTCATACTCGCCCAATAACACGAGTGTTAAAGCGTTTCTAAACGCATTTATGAGCCTCATTACAATCGCTTTTTATTGCATTAAAACATTTCAAGTGTTCTCGTGTCGTGCTCACACACATGGACACACATACATGTACATATGCATATATTGCCTGTTGTCTACTATTGTATGTGTTGTTATTGTTGTTTTTGTTTTGTTAGCATGACACTTCAAACGGCACAATAAAACTCCGAGTGAGTGGCGAGGATTAGGCAATCGGCGACGTGGCAAGGGGCCCCAAGAATAAAGGACAAACGCGTTTGTTCGCTAAAAGTGCACTTGTGTGGTACCAGAGTGTTAGTGTATATGTGTGTGTGTGTTGTTATGGCACAGTTGAGGCTTCTCCGTTTTGAATGGATGTTTTGAAATGCGTTCGCAAAAACGCAACAAGAGGTTAGTGTTGCTTCCTCACACACACACACGCATACACATGCTTTTACATTATTGTTGATGTGTTGTTGTTGTGTGTTCGTGCCTGCAATTGTTGCAATGACAGCGACGACACTTTTGTTTTATTCCACATTACGTACACGACTACCGCCAAGGGGCACAGTTTATATTTTTTAGCGCTTACCTACATAGAAGAATGCAAATAATAAAATAACAACAACAACACACACACGCGCTTGGGTCACATTGGGGGCCATTGTTTGTTAAGGCTCTTGGCAGCGCTTGGCTGTGGTGCGATTCTGCTTGTCTGTCGGCCACATTCACTTTATTATCCTTATGTAATAATATTTTGTCTCTTCCATGGACACATGGTAAACCCACCCCCTCTCCCTCCGCTCGCACAGTTCGCATTGCAATATGTTTTATTTACATGTGTGCGTACTTGCTTTTTACAATAATATTTTATTGTTTTTCGTTAGGTGCTTTGTGTGTGCGGAGAAGCGGCTTGAGCCGAGCCAACAATGGCCAGCGATTTTTCACCTGTTTTTGTATGAAAGCGCCACGCGGATTTCGGTCGTGCCTTGAGGCGTTCGGGCCGTTTATTGTGACAAACACACGCGCCATTGTGCTGTCCGTGTGTGTGTGTTCATAATTATTTATGTGTGTCTGTGTGGCGTCGGTCAAAGCGGTCGTAACTATTCATTGTGTGTTCGTTATTATCCTCAGACGCGTTTTTCTCTTAGTTTTCCGTACACATACGCTCACTATGCCTACTGCGTTTGTGTGCGTGTCTTTAAGTTTGGTAAGGCTCGAAAGCGCACTAATTTCAAAGCGTTTTGAAATTAATAAAATATTTAACTTCGCGTAATAGCGTTTTCGTTGCTTTTAGTCTGATTTAAATTTAGTTTATCAAAATGTTAGAAATGTTGAATATAGAACTGCCAAAATGCGCATATTTTTGAAGCAAACAAACATTTTGTTATTCTCCAAAATACTTCTTCTATTTTTTCACCTTCAAAGTTAGTGCCTTCAGTTCTTATACTTGCAAAAGTTTTCGATCCGTCAAACGTATTATATTCAAGGCACTTGCTCCATCTTATACCGTGCCTTCCATAATAAAGGTTTTGTTTTCCAAACTGTTCGTGGAATTTATTGGTACAAATGTTGTAAATATAAAGAATATCTTTTTTTTGCTGTAGCTGACCTTTTATTCAATACTTGATTATCTCGCAAGTATCCTGAACAATTTTGTCGCTGATTACACCGTTGTCTTGGATAACACACAATGCCTAATTTGATGAAAATAAGTTAGATGAATAAGCTTTCCATACAAGCACTTGATCGATATCTCAGAAACTGAGGGACTAGTTTGCATATTTACAGACAGACGGAATAGATTCATTCATACAAGGTACATTCCAAAGTAAACAGGATTTTTTGAATCTAGCGCCCCCTTGTAGCGCCATCAATATATATACTGGTGCGTTAGAATCTGCTATCTTTATTGATTGTCCAGTGTTTCATGGCAATTCATCTATTGGAAGTGAAGTTATTGCGTTTTAAGTGTCAGCATGTTTGTGTTATCGGTGCGAAAATGAGCTTCGAACAAAGAGCCAACATTAAATTTTTTTTTAAAATTGGTAAAACTTTGACCGAAATGTTTCAATTGATAAAACAAGTTTATGGCGTTGATTGCCTATCCTATAGCAGAGTCCACAAGTGGTTTAAACGTTTTCAAAGTGGTCGTGAGGACGTAAATGACGATTAATATGTGGGTCAATCAAAATCCGTGATCACTGGAAATTCCATAGAAACTGTGCGTAAATTAATCAAAAGTCAGCCGAAATCATCATTGAAATTCATGGAAATGGAATTGAGCATCTCCAAAGCATCGATTTATCGCATTTTGACTGAACATTTGGGCTTACGAAAGGTGTGTGCACGTCTTGTTCCACAAAAATTGACTGACGACCAAAAATTATTCAGAATCCCACAATCGAAGGACGATTATTTTATCAAAAATCACATTAACCACTCCCCGTATTCACCTGATATGGCACCGTGCGACTTCTTCCTTTTCGGAAAAATGCATTTGCCCATGAAAGGAAAGCGTTATGCAGACGTAGAGGTCATTCAAAAGGCTTGCACCGGCATACTGGCGGCCATACCGGCCAACGAGCTAAAACACTCGTTCGACATGCTTTTGGACCGTGCAAAAAGCTGTATTGAAGCAGAAGGAGACTATTTTGAATAAAATAAACTAATTTTGCCGAAAAAACCATATTTTTTTTAAGTCCTGTTTACTTTGGAACGCACCTTGTAGTACTAATTTTCCGTTCTAAAAAATATCAGTTTGAGTTAAATTCAACTAAAATGTATTTTTATTATTTACTTTATGTTCAATGCTATAGGTAATAAGTAGTAAAAATATTAAAAAAAAAACAATTCACAGATATTACAAAAACAAAAGTAAACTATTTACAAATTTCAACAATTCAGAGGACAAAAATACAAAATCATAATATCTTGCATTAAGTAAGATGTTAGTACTTTGTAGCGTCATTCAGATCTGGTCGGATCTACACCACAATGTTCTGCAAGACCTGAAGTATGTTTGGCTCGCTATCTTGCTGGAGTTGCCAAATTGCGAATTCCATTCAGCATATGTGAGTTTGATTTTATCTTTTTAACGTATATATAGTGGTCCACGTTTTCCTATATCAAAAAAATAGGTCTGGCATCACACTATGAGAAACTGCCCCTAGCAATTATATTGCCGCCACGGGGTTTGAATGACTTAGTCGTGTAGCGAACGAACAGTTCTTTGTTTTTTGGACATCGGACTCACGTCCAACCATCATTTCGTATTATATTAAATTTGTAGGACCTTTTTTTTTAATTTTCACTCCAATTAATGTATTGTTTTGCAACCTGAGTACGATTCCTCAGTTTTAGTACCTTTCCGGACAATGTGTCAAAGATATTTTTCTCCACAAGTCGTCTGCCTACCGTTTTTGAAGAAATTTGTGCTACTAATTATTGTTGAATGGCTGCAGAGGTCTTAAAAGAATCGCGCATCGACGATCTTGCAATATTTTTATCGACTTCCGCAGTCATTTTTCGTGGTCGGCCTATATTTCAACCTTTTTTCGGAAATTTTAAGGCATTAAACACGAATTTTTGAGACATATTCAATATGTTTGCAATTTCTCTTTGCCTGTGATCCTTTTCTTGCAATTTTTGGAACACAATCTTTCTTCCTACATAAATACATAATTGATATAAATATTTGTTCCACAATATAATAAAGTTAATAAAACTACCTATTACGCTTTTTAAATTCAATATTTTTCGTTTATGAAACCATTCGCTATTGATTCTATGATTTTGACATTAAGTGCGAGGCATCTCTCATGCTATTTACACTATTTAAGTTATTGCATTTGTTATTATGCAAAAAGGTTACTGCATAAATGAAAAAATTAAAAAAAATAACCATTATTTCAATAAAAAAAGGAAACCATCCGAAAATTACGTCGTGTTATCGAAAAGTTGTCTAAATTGGTTCAGCCTTTACCTTGGCGAGTGGCTCGCTGGGAAAAGATTTTACTCAAATGAGGAGATCAATTTGAAACAAGCGGTTATTTTGAAGGTCTCGAAGTTTTACAAGATCGAGCTACGTAAGCTTTTTGTACTCATTAAGACTATGTCTTCAGAGACCGTGCAGTGTAGCGAGCTCTCTTTCTCGACCACGTCTAATTATTTATCCATTTTTGTCTTCGTTATGACCTTAATCTTATTATGATTTGTCGGCCTAACTAATTCATTTACTCATTTCATATTTTTGAAATTTCTGTTCATACTCGTCGTTTTCTTTCTATTTAATGTCAATTTATCACGGACACAGTGTCCTTTAGGCAAAGACGTTTCTCATATTTCACACGACGTATTAATTAAAAATTAATGTTGTAATTTTTCTACTGCGAAAATCATACTCCTTGCAGCTGGACATTTGTCCAAAATGATTTTACGATTTCCTTGAAGGCGATACGCTGAAGTGTCAAATATGGCAGCCACACAGAGCTGCACACATTTCCCCAGTGGTCTTCACAGCAGCAACAAAAAATGAAGAAGTAACGAAATGGCAAAAACTGAAGAAAGTCAGCAAAATCGCCGCTATCGTAATAGTTGACAAGAAATCTTCTATTAATAAGTCTTCAGTTTGTGGCACTAACTCTTCAAAAACTACCTTGACACAGACATGCTCCACTCAGCAGTTGGCTGATTTATTTTTGAATAGTCTGCCATTTGGGTGAAAACTTTCGCAAGTTACCAATTTGTATATGCTCATTGTGGTCGGCGAGCGAATGTCCTTTGTCGTCGTCTAAGGCAAAGTGTGGTTGCATGTTCAGCGCCAAATCGCTTGTTTCGGCTGATTTGTGCTTGAATTTTTGTCGTCCGCTTACCCATACACTCACATGTACACATATGCTTTTCATTTGGCAAAACTTCCTTTTATTTTTGCTCATTTCTCTACCATTTCTCTACTTTCTGGGCTATGTCTCGTGTGTCCAATAAAAAATTCAAAATGGTCACATAAGGACTTGTCAAAGATCACGTACTCAATAAATATTGCTTATTCGTTGGTTGGCTGCGTTCTTTCCATTTTCCTATTTGTGATTGTCCCAGTGCCTTTTTAGGACTTGGCTAACGGTGCCTTATATTTTAATCTATGAATTTTCGCTTTTATTGCTGCCGTCCATGAGTGGATACTCGTGGCATACGAGCATACGAGTGGAGATGTGAAACTATTTTGTGTTGCATTGAAAAATGCATGAGCCTATCGTAATTTCATTTTTATTTCCCACTTTAGTGACATAATACAAGTGACGTGGCGATTTTACATAATTTTGGATTTATAGAAGCAACGGAAATCAACAGCTTTCGTCCTTATTATTGTTGTAAGGATTACCAAGAATTGTTGACGTTAGCAGCAGTCAAGTAATAGAAGATTTTATGAACTTGTGTTTTGAATTCAGCAAATATTAAATCTAAATATATGGTTTCGAAAGTTTATAGAGTTGATATGTACAAATTATTCTTTAATTTAGTCACAAATCATTTCCAAACTAATCTGACTAGAGTTGACTTTTACGAATTTAATTATTTTGAAGCTTTAGGATCCGAGTGGAAACCAAAATTATCCTAAAACTGACTACGCAGCACTACCGAACAATTTTTCAGTCATGAAACTGATATGAATCGCAAACATGCTGGATTGTTCGAAAACGGCGGCATGAAAAGGTTCTCAAGGTGATAATGTCCTTGAAGTAATTTAACCTACAAGAACTTAATTTTAATTGTCAGTATGTTAAATGCTAGGGAGGCCCAAAAGAACGGACGGACAGATTGGTGGAGTTGGCTAAATCAACTCAGCTCGATGCGCTTGTCATTTATCATATACTACTATGAACAAAAATAGTACGACTTTGTTCGTAATTTTAAAATTCTTAATTTATTCTTCAAAATATTTGTCGTCCTCCTCAAACTAATCTCCTTTGGCTCCAATACACTTGTACTAACGTTTTTTCAATCCTCGAAACAGTTTCCGATATATCCTTTAATGCGCATAGCGATTCACGTTTAATGTCTTAAATTGATTCAAAATGGTTAACCTGGAGCGCTCGTTTGGTTTGCTGAATAGTCACGGGATGGGAATTAGGCGAATACGGTGGTTGTGAACCGATGTTGGTTGAAAATTTGCTCAAAAACTCACGAAGAATCAATGCAATATGTGACGGTGCATCATCTTGGTGTAAACCAGGATTTTGCGGCCCAGAGTTCCGATCTCTTTTTATACTTTTGCAACCAGTTGCTACAGAGTATTATAGTTTTTTTTTTCACCTAACGGTTGTATGTATCACCTAAAACTAAGCTAGATAGATATAGGGTTATACATATATATCCTGATTGGGACGATGAGAAAGATAAAGTCGACTGAGTCGACTGTGTCTGTCCGTCCGTCCGTGCATGCAAGCTGTAACTTGAGTAAAAATTGAGATATCTCGATGAAACTTAGTATGTGGCTTCCTTGGTACAAAAAAAAAATTGAGTTTGTAGATGAGCGTAATCGGACCACTGCCACACCCACAAATTGTCTACAAACGAAAACATATAAAGTGTCATTGTAATTAGCACAGAACATCGCAGTAGCAAGGGGCACCTGTGGGTAAAATTTTTTTAAAAAGAATTCGATAATCGAAGAAAACTATCAACATAACCTTGATTTTTGACCTGATTTCACGTGGTTTTTCGTCTTCGGATCACCTTTGTCATGATATTCGGCCGATCGATCGTCGGTTTCCCGTGTTGTAAGTACAGATCCAAAACTCATCGCCAGTAATAATACGTTTCGTGACATATTGGTAGTCAGAAGGGATTGTTTTACATGCGTTACGGACGCTGTTCGAAAAATTTGTGTGATTTTGGAACCAATCGTGCTTTCATTTTTATTAGGCCCATAAGATCTTTAAAAATATTTTTGACTTATCCTTCCGATATTCTCACAATGCTAATAAGATCTCTGGCTGTTAATCGTCGCATTTATTTTATTGACGTGTTGATCATTAGTTGATGTTGATGGCTGTCCTGGACGTGATTCATCGTCAACGCGTTCTCGTCCCTCTTTGAATACTTTGTACCAATCAAAAATTTGTTCGCGACAAACAATAAACACCGAAGACCTTATAGAAAAATATAAAAATATTTCGGCAACTGGTTTTCTCGCGAAATTGAAAAGTGTTACTATTTTTTTTCTCAGTAGTAGTTTTCTTGGAAACTATCTCGTTTAGATCATAATTTAAGTGACGAAATTGTGTTTATTAGCACTCAGTTAAAAAAAAAGACGCATCTCACTTGATTCTGCTGCATGTAGATATTTCACTTCGCAAATACTTTTTCCAATAAGTATTTGAAGTAATTGTTCCACTACGAATATTCCAGCACTTCAATGCATTGACCTCATAATGGTCCCTTCGTCAAGTTGACAATGGAGAAAAGTACCTGATTTTGTTATTGTAACTTGTTGGCCTATCATTCACTTTTTCACAAACCTCTTAAAGTCGGTAATCTCCAGGTGTATATGTATGGGTGTTTTGCATGCTTTATCAATCCTGATCGATTGCTCTCTTTTAGAAAAAGTGTACATAAATTTTTGTTGCTTCTGCTGCGTGACTGCACGCTGTCTCGTATAACAAGTTTAGTCAGCCGAGCGGTAGCGGGAGCAGCAGCGAGCTGTGTTGTCTTCATGAATCTTACAATGATTTGCGGCCTCAGCTGACCATTTGGTTGGGCTGCCATTCAGTGGAAATGGAAACCAACTAAACGCATTGAAACCGAACTAACAATTAAGCGCTGCAGTGACCTGTGCAAGGTGTGTTCGGTGGTTGGCTGGCTGCTTGCCGGGGTGGTTAGCCGCCGAGTTGATGCAGGTCAGCAGACTGCCCGAGGCGCACCACTATGTATCGGGTTGCATGTATGTGTGGCGTGGCCGCCAGGTACACGGCCGATTGCTGGGCGACTGGCAATTCCGAGCAATTAAATCACTTTGATGGTAATTTGGATTAATATGGCGTTGTCCAATCGAGCCATACGAACAATTAGTTTGGCAAATGCATGCGTGCGAGGGCCAGTCCATTCATGTGCGTGTGTGCGTGTGCGTTCGGTTCGATTAGGTGAATCTAAAATAGATTTATTAGTCAGTTGCATTGTATACGAGCTGTTATGTTGCAATTGCATGGAGTGCGCCTTGCTGCCACATTTTTGAACTTGGCCGCTGTTGTTGTTGCTATTGGTTGCCATATGTATGTATGTTCTGGTGTACAAATTAGCCGTTGGTGGCGAGAAATCGCTTTCGGGGGCAAAAGTCATACCAAAGTCACGCTGATTCAAACAAATGGCATGTCCATTGAATCGATTTGTTTTTGCTGTTGTTGTTGTTCTGCACTTGTAACATCGTACGAATTTTGCTTGCTCTGAGTTGCTCACCTGGTGATATTGGCCATTGGCTTTGGCCCACAAGGTCTATCAAGTGGCTGCAGGCGGTTCGGTGCGGTGAGGTGAGGTGAAGGGTGTCGTGTGTAATCGGCTCGTTGGTGTTATTTATTTGGCTTATCGGTGCTGGCGTTAGAGGTGCTAAGCGCGTCTGCTGTAACATTGTCGTTGTTTTTGCCATTGCGTAGCGTTGACCATTCAGTGGTAAACAATTTGGTTGTTATTACAATATTATAATTTCCGTGCGACCATATTAATTTGTTAGATAAATATTTGTATTCAGTTTAGATTAATGAGCTGATCGGCACTCCATTCAGAAGCAATTAAACTTCATTCAGCCCATTCAGCAGCATTTAAACGCCAAGCGAGCTGCTATTCGTCGAATCGTTCTACGAGTTCATTATTTTATAGTGTGGTATGGTTGAGCGAAAAATCCACTGGCTTAATAATGGTATAATTACCACACTCTATACTTATCAATTCGAATAAGAACCCCTGGAACTACATTCAAGTGCAACTACAACATCAATCTTCTTGGTTATACACCGCCCTCTATAGATGGATGAAATGCAGAGCGTTAGAACTACTGCTAGTAAATGTCGGTCATCTCTGCTTAAAACCCTTGTAACCCCTGTCTAAGGTCTTGGAAGATATGTTTTTATACTTTTACAACTTGTTGGTACTGAGCTTAATAGTTCTGCTCACGTAACCATTGTTTGTATCACCTAAAACTAATCCAGATTGAAATTGGGTTATACATATATATGTTTATGCTGTCTGTTCATTCATCCGTCCGTCTGCCTGTGCAAGCTGTAACTTCTAAATATTTAAATATCGTTTTTTTTTCTTGATTTTGGAGGGGGAATACACGATTCGTATTGGTCACTGAAGCGGAGACCAGTACGCTTCCGTACTAAACCCTTAACTCCATTGTCTTCGCTTGTTTATTTGCCCCAACTAACTTAACTGCCGTTAAGCATTACATCGTGATGCCAAGCTTAGCCATTCGGCTCGTCATTCACGCCATTCTGCCCTACTCCTCATTCATCCTTTTTCTGATTTCGCTGAGTTGCCACTCTTTCCTTCTTAGCTCTTTCAGAACTATAGCACACCACGCTCTCAAACTATCCCACATTTTTTTCGAATCTGTCATAAATCGCACTATGTTATCCGGTGTCACTCGTTCCGTTGTCAGTTTCTGTTGCTCGGCTCTCTCCTTTTCATACCGTCGGCAGAAAAAGAAGATGTGCAGCTTTTTTTCCGCTGCTGTCGCAGAAGGAACAATTCATCCCGTCGTCATGTCCATGCTTATAGAGATACTCTCTGAAACACCCGTGTCCCGTCAAGAACTGCGTCAGGGAGAAATCTGTTTCTCCGTGTTTCCTTTCTACCCATGCTTGTAAAATATCGTAATGAAACTGGGTAGACGTGTTGCTTGGTAGAAAGGGAGGACGAATTCGTAGATGGACGTTATCGGAACATTGCCACGCCCACAAAAGGTCATTAAGCGAAAACCTATAAAGTGCCATGAGTAAAGACAAAATTAACGTGGATGTATTACGAAGATAACCTCCTCCACTCCCCATATAACGGTACTGTCAAAAACTGCTAAAAACGTGATAACTAAATAACTAAAAATTAGTCGATGGGCGTGGCACCGGAAATCATATTTCTTTGAATCTGCCTGATTGATTTCAACCAAATATGGTTTGTGACATGCTTCTAACATTCATATGTAAATGGGCGAAATCGGACTGCAACCACGCCTACTTCCCATAAAACACAATTTTATGTTATGATTCTTTCTGCTCTTAAAATTTAATTGGAAGTTGGATGTCCCTTACGTTTTAAAACTTCTGGTTTGGCGCTGAATCAACAAACTTTCAGGTTTCCGTCGAAGAGATTTTATTCCATTCCTACCGCAATACATCCTTGAGCATAGCTTTCGAGGTAATTGTGCGTTGGTGGATTTTTCGTTCCTATGAATCACACAGGTGCTCTATAGGATTCACTTCTGGCGATTGCGGTGGTGTTCGAAGCTGTTTGGGAACGTTGTAGAGTAACCAAAGCTTAACTATGTCTGCGGTATGCTCCGGGTCGTTATCTAGGATCGCTTCCTAGACACGCTTTACTTCAATTTTTTTTTAATATTGAGGTAAGCATATTTGTCCATAGTGGACTCTATTAATTTCTGATTGAAAATTTTGTGCTTTGTAAACTAATACCTTTTTTAAAAGCCCGCTCTATTTCATTTATTGGAAATTTATAACTGTATTTACATGCTTAGAATACAACAAACATACGAATTTTGAAAAAAAAACTCCAATCCTTTTCTCCGACCATTCTGACCATACTTTAGAAGTTTCAAAATATTTCCCCCATAAAAGGCCAAACTAAAGAGGAATATTAAATAATGAAAATTACATGCGCGCGAAATGATAACTACCAGCATTAAAACAAATTATACCTCATCACTAGTGAGCTGCCATAAAAGTGAAATATGAAAAAAAAATCTTTGGAATGAAATGGAGAAATGTAAATAGAATTAAAATGAAGGTTCTCAATACATACTTTCGCGCTTCCTTCGTACTTACCGCTCGACTCGAGTGCATGCTCGTGTGTTTGATTTTTTTTCTTCTCACGTTACCGTAATGGTCAAGGCGAGATTTTGCGGCGCTTTTATGCGCGTCTCCAGCCACAAGCACAAAGGGCTAACTTGCCAACTTAAAAAATCTGAAAATAGTGAAAAAATCTTTGAATGAAAAAATACACAGGAAAAATCTTAAAAAAAAGTGAGCAAATATAAAATTTGTATAAATTACAAATCCCTCGGCTTCGCTCGCGGTTGAGTTCATATTGCAAAGTGAAGACAGCCTTGCATGTGCCGGAGCAGTAAAAAATGAAAATAACATTTGAAAAAGTACAAAAATAGTGAAATTATGATTGGAGCAACAGAATCTAAATACAGAGTGGTAAAAGTGGACCGCGACTGCATATTAATATAATTTTTATACTTCCCCGACATATGTTTCCGACTCGCATACCACGCTCCGCTTAAATGGCTCATATGCATAAGTGCGCTGATGAGAGGCAACAGGCAGCAATAATAACGTAAAGCAAAATACAACGACTGTACATGTCTGCGTCCTTCGCCAACAAGCCATTTCCAGCACTAGACTCGCGCGCTATATTTATGGTGTCATCATTCCGTCCTCATATGCATTTCCTTCGCTCTTACAGTCGTTTAGTTGGCTTGGCAGGCAGTCGTCATTTCTCTTCGTTTTGCGGTGCTGGGAAAACTTCAAAAAATGCATTAAGTAAATTTCATTTTGTTTCATTCATTTCTCAACATCCGTGTGGCGGACCTTAATGGGCCCATTTCGAATATTTCAAGTTTTGAATTTACTAAGGCGGCTTGTTGCTAGACGTACGATATGCCAGCTCTCTCAGCTACATATTCTGATTGTGAAGTATATTTGTGAATCCTCGGCACATCGTGCTCTACAAATGACAGGCTCGTCAACGCTTCAAACGTCATTGAAGTCATTGTGAGAAATGAAAATGAATTTCTCATAGAATGTGAATTGGCGAATAAAACATGTTGTGGAGTCGCATAATTGCATTGCCTTGCGA
This sequence comes from Bactrocera dorsalis, assembly GCF_023373825.1. NCBI lineage: Eukaryota > Metazoa > Arthropoda > Insecta > Diptera > Tephritidae > Bactrocera > Bactrocera dorsalis. The sequence goes on from NC_064305.1 coordinate 54,755,812, forward strand.
TACTCAGCGAGTGGGGTGGGGCTGCCGCTGATGAGCGCAGGTATTGTGTTTGAGGTGGTTTCGCCGCTGGCTTTCACTTCTCTTATTTTGGCCCCACTTTTGGCCTCGCCATTATACTTTTCATTGTTATTTCATTTTTTTTTTTAGTGTCTTTTGTCTTCCATCGTATTTCATAAACAATTTATGTCATTTCTCTTTCTGCAAAGTTACCTGTGCTTTGTGGGAATTCATTAATCCTTTGGCATTCTTCTTGTTTTCTTTGATTTAATTCATAACTATTCTTGGCTTCTCGACATAAGCATGTGAATTCTTAGATACCCTGCAGGAAATGCGACGTTGCTGAGTTCATTTAGCAAGTAAGCTGAAGAGAATGTAATCTTCAACTGGCCAAACGAAGAGTCCGAATTTGTTTCAAGTTTTTGTATGCCCAGATTTGCAACAAAATTTAAAACTATAACAAATGTATTTTTCCACTATATATTTCGGTATTCTTATTTTTTCCAAGTTGATTGGAATCTGATTTTGAATTTTAATTTTAAGTTCTATATCTTATCAGAAAACTGGATTGCTGAAGCATTCTTTACTTTTCCTACAGGCCTCACAAGCAAAAAAATTTCAGGTTGTGCAGCACATACAATTATTCTCCCGAGGTTGACTTCTTCTGTGGCCTAAGTTGTCTTGTTTTAGTGGACTTTTGTACCTTTAAATTCCGTAGAATCGTTTTTCCTTGGCTAATTATTGTTTTGGTATAGTTTTTACATGGGGCAACAACGGATACAAAATATGGCACTAATTATTGCTAGTGCGGAAATGAAAAAAGGAAACAGAAGACAACTTATGTAGCCGGCGACCCCCGAAGAAAGTGGATTTGCAAAAAACAGCGAAAATGAGGCAGAAAAATTTTTCGTTAACAAATGACGGTATCGGATTTGGCTAACAGTTTTTACTCTAGAAACTCAAGAAGATTATTTTATTCGAATATTAGAATATCAGCGAAGTTTGTCAATGTTGCTTGATGCTATATAAGTATGCTATAAGTTTGGAATGACTCCACATTTTTGTTGGCAGCTGTATTGTAAATAAAACTCGAAACATTTAATTATTCATCAATATTTATTTTGTCGCCTTCAACATTTTCTCCAACAGATGTAAAACACTTATGCTAACGCTTTTTCCAATCCTCGAAACACTTTTCATAAGCACTTTTTGATATAGCCTTCAGCCCCTTCAGCGAATTTTGTTTTATCTCTCCGATCGACTGAAAACGGGTCCCTCGGAGCGGAAATTTCAATTTGGGGAACAAGATACATATAATCACGCGAGGCCAAATCTCGTGAATATGGTGGTTGATCGAAGATAATCATTGCATTTTTGGCTTTAAATTCGGTCACAATCGTGGCTCGATGCGACGGTGCATTATCATCGTGTAAAATCCATAAATTGTCCTTCCACATTTCCGGCCATTTTTGACGGATGTTCTGATGCTTACTAGAACTTCTTTTTGACCGTCTTTCCCTCCGAAACAAATTCATGACCAAACCACGAATATTAAAAAAAAAAAATCATCCAAAATAGTCGAGCTCTCTTGCCATCTCTCTAACACTTGTCTGACGATTTCCAAGTACTATATCCTTCACTTTTTTAATATTTTCATCAGTTGAAGAGGTCGTCCACAACTAAGAATGTCTTTAGCGATCTGTCGTGCGTCTTTGAAGGCTTTGTAGCACTCGAAGGCTTGTGTGTTCTTGATAAAATTGAATCACTGTAAGCGTTTTCCAACATTCACAACGATTCCGTAAACGAATGCCAAGAAATGTAGAATTTGATGCAAATTCTTTTTTCGATATTTTTATCCTTTGTAAAAATTGCAACGTATATTTGGGATCGTAATTAAGGACAGTCCTACCAGCTTAGCAAACACATTTTTCTGAAATATCTTTTACTCAGGGAATTTAATTACGATTTCCGGGTACTTGTTTCTCACAATTTATCTCGTTTTAGCTTGTTGATGTTTTTGAGAGAGAGAGAGAGCATTGCTACCCAAATAGTAGGGCTTTACATATCCCAAGGAGTGGAACGTCGAAGCCATTATGTCCTATATTACTGCTGTCATACTGTTTTTTAATTTGCCGTCGTAAAATAAAATGCTTGTTCAATTATATGAAATTATTTTTTCACAAAGCTAAAACTGCGAAGTCAGTCGGGGAAATTTAGTTAGTCAAAAAGAGGCCAACTATATTCAGACGTACTGGAAAGATTGGATAATGTGCATAAAGTCGACTCTTCAAAACGATAGATCGACGTTACAACTCATAAATCTGAAAATCGATTCTAGAGTTAATAATCGTTTAAAAAAAGATGTAAGACTTTCCCATATCTAATGAAGGATAGAGTTAGAATATTCAGTACTTCTCGATTCCTACAATATATAAATATAATTTCTGCATCTCCCAGAAGAGGCAAATAATGAGTCAAGCCAGTTTTTGATGTTCAGATGTAAAGCGCATTTCAGTGAGAGCGTTCTGCATCGATTTTGTTCATATTAAAGTAACTTTATGGTCAAATCAATCACATATTCTGAAAATGAGACGCGAGGTCAGAAGTTTTCCAACGAATGATCGCGTATTGGAGCAATGGAAAGGAATGAAGTTACGCCATCTCTTGACCAGCCCCACGAATATATGTAGTTATATACCCAATATATTTATTATAAAATGCTGGAAATCTTAAATTTTATCTTGTCTCACTGGTTAGTCTCAAGAGTACAAAAACGTACTATAACAATCTACATTAAAGTTTACTTTGAGCAACCATTGAGGTATAAGTGTTTGGTAAAATTCTATATTATTTAAACAAATTTATTAAAAATGAAAACGTAGTTGCATAGTTTACTAAAGCTTCACAACATGTCTCTCCATTTATTTTTCAAAAGACTTCCGAAGAGTATGAGCTATTTCCATTGTAGTTTTCTACATATGCCTTCCTTCTTCAGAGTGTCCCCACTTGAAATAACTGTTTGTTCCGAGTAAATTGTGTTCTTTGCAATTTTTTGGCAATAAATATAACCAAATCCACATTTGTCTTTGGTGAGTGTCTTTTAAAAGGCAAATAACCGTCGACGCTTTTACGCCTTGCAAAGTGTTTTGCCATTTTTCTTCTCAGACTTACGAGTTTACCAAAATAAAAATTTTGTTGTTTGAGTGTGTATGTAGTTATTTATAATATATATTTATATATGTATATAGATGCAGTTCAAATGTGTCTTTGCTTTATTTAATTTTGGATGTGATATATGTTTCAGTCGTAAACAATAGAGAAAGCCATGTAAGTAATTTTAGATAAATGGTATATACCAATACATACTCACACATACATATATGTATATGTGAGCACTACTTTTCTACCTTGAATGTTAGTGCCGTCATAGCATTGTTGTATTTTAGTAGCTTTTCCAATGAACTGCAACTATTTTTTACGAGATACACACCTCTGAAGACATAACTCTCCACACTTGATAAACGTCAACAAATTGAAGCTGCAACTACAGTCTCTAGCCGTTTGATTCTCACTATTTCTCTGATTTAAGGTTTCACTCTATTAAATGCTACTTCCGATATTGATTTTCAGAAGCGATTATTCCTTCATTTCTTTATCTTTTAGAACCACGTACACTAATTATAAATCAGCCAATTTTGCTTTGAGTAAATGATGTTATCGTATATTATAAAATTTGCCGTCGGGTACTCGATTAGCATGCGTTGGATCAGTACACTGTCGACAGCTATTCAATCGACTCCAGTGTTAGGCTGATCTCGCTGACTGTGCGTTCAAGACTAGTGAGGGATATCTGGACCAAAACTGAATAACAGGAAACTGTTGCGTTTGCTAGGCCATTTATTTCATTTCTCACTAACTGCAAAATGGAAACGGGCCGGAGCTTCGTTGCCTTCTTGCAATTCACCACTGGATGGTTGGGCTTCAGACCAACTCAGCGAGCGATCAACTCAACATTCATATAACTTGACCGAACCTAACCGCATTCGATTCATGCTTGATTTTGCTGAAATAATCACTTTTGGAAAACATATATAAATTAATGACTTAGTCGTGTTCTCTATATGCTTTCGATTGTGCTGTGTTCAAAATACAGTAAATAAAGTAGTTTAAATGAAAATATATTCAAGAATTTGAATGAATTACCACAAAATCCGAATTCTGCAAAATTTAAATTCTTTCGTTTTATGTGAAGCACACAACTATAAAATGGGCGTGACAAGTGGAAAGACGAGCACAATTTTTGCGCTCGAGCCAAGCAATTCTCCTTCCGCGCCAAGAAAACTCATCAGAAATCTCAGATGTACTCTCACACCATGTGTGGCCATAATAATACAAAGGACTTACATCAATTTCTACAAATGACACACACATACATATTTACTTACATGCTTTTAAGAACGTGTAGTACTGCAATACAAACAAATCAGACATAAATCAAGGCAAACATCTGTCAAATTGCAGTCTCAACTGAAGAGCAAGCAAAAACCAGAAGTTATTAAACATTGTAGAAACAGAAAACTTGATTTTTTTTCCTAAATAGATTATACAAATTTACACTCATACATACCGACACTGATGCGATAATGTACATACAAAGCATAACAGTAAATTTGATAGCAAACGTCAACTATTTTATTATCATTTTGTGATAATTAACAGCCTCTGTGGCCACCGGTAAGATAATAGTAAAAACAACAACAAATTCATAACGTCACACATTATCAGTCCGGTATCTTGTCGAGTGTTTACAAAAACCAGAAACTAAATGTAAACTGCAAAAAGCGCGCCACTTGTGAAAAAGGTCTAGGGAAACACAAGCTTTTGGTATGAACATGCCAATGGCTAGTCTAGAAGCAAGAACTCAGTTACATGCCTACTAGGTATGTCTGTAAGGCGTTTAAATAGAAGCTTATCGCTTGTTTGATTAGTTGGTAGATGTGAACTTAGTTGCCTCTGTGATAAATCTAACTATATTAACATACATACATATGTACTTGAATGTATTTAAGGGTGCGTCACAGCAAGAGACTTCCATAAGAGATAAAAAGTAAACAACTTTTTTTTTAGATCTTCGCTCGTGCAGCAGTTGAAAAATCTCCGAACCACCTTTTCGGTATTTTGGGAGTACTCATTATTTTTATCGAATTAAAATCATAATATTTTATATTGTTGATTGGGAAAAGTCCGAAAACGCTCTAACCGAAAGTGACCGCGCTTAAACTAAGGCTTAGGCTTCAGTTAGTGACTGACGTTCCGCCCTTCCATAGTGACAACGTAGCTATTGTTGCTCTATCTTGATCACATTTGAGTAATGTTGCCATTGGTCTTATCAGCTGATTTTGTGCACGTTTTTGTCTCGGTCAATAACTTAAGCTTTACTGTGTTCTACGAGGAGACCATTGAAAACACTGAGAACCTGTAGCATGTAATACATCGGCTCCATTAGAAGGGGCGACTTACCGCAGCGCTGGAGAAGATGAACTCCTTCGCTTTTTTCCGTCTGCGGATCATCTTATATTTCTCTTCACTACATACTCGAAAATGGATCCCCAGTTTAACTCCTTGTTTGCTTTTGCTATTATCAGAAACAAAAACTAATTGTGTTTGACGTTGTGATAAAAAATTACTGCATCTATGATTTTTACATAGATTGACCTATCGATGAAAGTGGGAACCTTCGACCGTAACTGCGGCCGTCATTTTACTTTGCTGGTATAAATACCTTCTTTAATATAAGCAAAAGCATCGTTTATTGTTCCCATCGCTCCTTCACGATTCTATAACTTATATCATATAAAAAGGTTCGTTATCATTATACTTCCCTTTATTAGATATAGTTATAATTCAAAACAAATCGAATGATCTTATGTTATTAATTTGTTCCGTAAAAGTGCAAGTGATCATTGAGATAGTATATCTATGACTAGGTTAGGTCAGCTTAGAAGGCAGTTCCCTCAAATGTGGGGTGATCACACTAAAATTGAAGGATAACGTTTCAGGTAGCATATTATATGAAATACTGAGGCTTTATCAATACAAGCAAATATTTATAGATTGTATCGTTGTCTTGAGTATATCCTCAAATAAAATAGTTTTCTATACAAGAATTATTTGATAATTCAGTCTGCATGGCTTTTGCCAATCTCGACGGGTCCCAAAAATTAGCAAAACTTTTGAATAAAATGAATGACATCTCACAAACTGAGGCAGAGGTTCACGTATATAAAGGCAGACACGTGGCTAAATGAATTAAGGTCGTTAAGAATTTGAAAATTTCGCATATCTGGAGATGCCAATTGTAAAACTTTTTTACTATGTTGATATATGTACATGCCCGTGGAGTACTAAAATTGTAAGCTGTATTTATTGCTTACTTTGTCTATAGTAGCTGCTAAGGTTAGGTTCGTTGTGGTGACTTTGGCGTTATTCGTTTGTTAATAGAAATGGATCTACGATTTTTTTTTAAATTTTACGAACGCAACGAAGAATAGTTTCGACAAAAACATGCTTAAAGTCTGAATTTCGGATTTAACCAGTGAATTTACTTCGATAATAGGGCAGCGAAAACTAAAATAAAAATTGTTTAGTGTAAACTTGATATTTAATTTTGAAAAAATATTAACATTTATTTGTTATTCTGTATTCATACTTCTAGACTAGAAATTTATAATTTTTCCTTTTTTATATTTTAAGTTATTTACTTTTTTGTTTTGAATTATTATGTTCTTAACTTTCTAATTTAAATCTGTATATTATTTGAATTGATTTTTTTTTACTATATAATGTGTTAATCCCTTTAAATTTAGATAATTCGTTAAGTCTGCTTTCCAACTAAGTGCCGGTATTTATTTATTTTTCTAGTAGTTGCACGATTTGACTGTGGTGTAAAATATTGTTGCATAGTTTCGGGCGCTGTAGACAGTTTAACGGCGCTGTTTAATTGTCAACTAGCAGCTCGGCGCGCGAAGTAGTACAAAGTAATTTCACACTCGCTGCCTTTTGCGCGAATTTTATGTTTTAAAACTTTAAATAAAAAGATTTACTTTATGGTGTTTCCGGTTTGTTGCGTTGCCGAGAGTCATTTCGGCCACGCCCAACACCGCTTGCTCTTGTTAATACAATTGTGGTCACAGTACATCAAGATTTAAACAAGTGCAGCCAACTCCACGCGTTCCGCCGGCCTACGTGGCTGCGAGTCCGAGCCCACGGTATTCGTACAAGTAATTCGCATTCAAATTTATTAGCTCATTTTTACAAATTGTGTGTGGCATTTAAAGTGATGTTGCTAGTGGCAAACTGCTGGCCGTTAAAAAAATGTTTGCCGCGTGTCCGAAAGTTATGATGGGCGAACTCAGGAGCTGGGCTCGGGCTAACGGCACTTGCTGCTTAACTCACAACTCATAGTTCATTTGGGTTTTTTGCTCGCCTCGCACTCGGGTTAGCAAGCAGCGTTTGTGTTGTGCATGTGCGCTCGTTATCGTGTCCACAGGGATGACTTTAAACCGGAGTTATGAGATTTCGACTATTTTGCCATGTAGCTTCTTTACGTTGTTCTGTGGTTTTCACCATTCTCGTTAATTTCTTGTGTCTTGTTTTTTTTTTGCTGCACATTTATCACAATTAACACGGTCAAATTACCACTTGTTCAACAAAAAACAAAAAAACTGCGTGAATTGGCAAAAGAGGGTGAGGCAGTGAGGTGAAGTTACACACTCATATAAAAAGTTAAGGGCTAAGGCGTAAAACCGCCAGATAAATGTGTGGAAGCAGATTCTAGCATTGTGGCACGCGGGTGGCATCTCTGGCCCGCTGACTTTGTACTCTCACATTTCGCTGCCTGAAGCTGCGCACCTTCAGTGGCGTTTAATAAAAAAACAAATCTCTGCAACCCAGTCGTCGCTGCTGGCGTTGCTCCTCCTGGCAGACAGTTGCAATATTAAGTTGTGAAATAATAAAATACTTCGTTATCCATTGACAGTCAGCGACGTTGACGCGTGTATTCGCACTTTGTTTACTTTTTGCTTGAGCTGTTGCTGAGGTGAGTCGTTTTTTGGACTAAAGTTCACGCGAAGTACTGCGCTTCGTTGACACGCCCTGTAGGAAATACGCGGTGATGTTTCACCTAAACTTATAATCTGCACTAACTTCTGTTACGAGGGCTGCTATATATATTTCTGGCCTAATAATGAAAATAGGAATATTTATCAACGAAAATGGTTTTATTGTTTTTCAAAATATTCTCCATCAAGATTTATACACTTTTCCATGCGCTCAAACCAATTTTCGAAGCACTTTTTCCACTCCGATTGAGACATCTCCAAAACATGGTTTTTGAATGCTTCAACAGCATCTTCTGGCGACGAAAATCGTTGACCACGCATTATTTTCTTGATGTGTGGGAATAAAAAGAAGTCATTGGGTGCCAAGTCAGGGCTGTATGGCGGATGAGTCATCCGGGATGACCCATCAATTCGACGTTTTGGTCGGTCAAAAAGGCGCTGGTTTGAGCCGATGTGTGGGAGCTCGCATTGTCATGGTGCACAATGATTCGTCTTCTCTTGTTCGTTTTTCGAATTTCTCCGAAGACTTCAGACAAACAAATGGTGGTGTACCACTCAGAATTGACCGTCCTACGTTGCTCAAGCGGAACAGTCGCCACATGACCAGTTTTGCCGAAGAAACAGGCGACCATTTGCTTCGAAGTGCTTCTTCCACGAACAACTTTCGTTGGATTTGGCTCGTCTTGGAAGACCCACACGGTCGATTGCTGTTTTGTTTCGGGCTCATACGCATAGATCCATGATTCGTCACCTGTGACGATCTTATAAACGTCTTTTGAAGCACCGCGATCGTATTTTTTCAGCATTTCTTTACATCAATCCACACGAGCCTTTTTTGAGCGATTGTCAAATTGTGCGGGATCCAACGAGAACAAACCTTTTTTACGGCCAGGTGTTCATGCAATATCGAATGTATGCTGGTGGGAGAAATGCATAGGCATGCCTCTATCTGAAGGTATGTTACATGATGGTCTTGCATTATCAGTTCACGTACGGCATCGATGTTTTCTGGCACAACGGCTGTTTTTGGACGACCTTCACGGAATTCGTCTTTGAGCGAGCGTCGGCCACGACTGAATTCGTTGTACCAGTTTTTCACAGTGCTATAGGATGGTGCTTCATAGCCATACAAACATTTTAGTTCATCTATGCACTCTTGTCGTAATAATCCACGTCGAAAGTTGTGAAAAATGATCGCACGAAAATGTTCATGAGTTAACTCCATCTTTTGGCCGAGATGAATTTTTTCATTCCCTGTTAATAAAACAATTCACGATTAAATGACAAAACGTTCTGAGTGATGTTATGCTAAAAAATGTCAAACTTTCCTATGGGAATGTCAGTTTGCTCCTGGTAACACTTAGTGTTGCCTAGGCCAGAAATATATATAGCAGCCTACGTAATAAATATGCAAGCTTTTGGACATGAATTTCGTTAATAAATAAAAAAAGGCTCAGGGTTTAGATGAACATTAAATGTTTTCTTCTTTAATAGCGTATTTACCGCTTACGCGGTAACAGCCGAGTTTACAACAGCGTGCCAGTCGCTCTTCCTTTTTCTGTTTGGCGCCAATTGGAGAAACCAGGTCCTTCTCCACCTTGTCTTTCCAACGGGGTGGAGGATTTGCTCTTTCTTTGCTTACTCCGGCGGGTGCTGAAGTGAAAACTATCAAGGCTGGAGTGTTTTCGTCCATTCAGACGACATGATCTAGCCAGCGTAGCCGCTGTTTTTAATTCGCTGAATTGTGTGAATGTCATCGTATATCTCATGCTGCTCATTGTTCCATCGAATGCGGAAAAGACCATATATAAATAAATTTTTCGCAGAACCTTTTCCTCGAAAACTTGTAACGTCAATTCATCAGATCATCAACATCTTACACCTGGACGGGGATGATAAGTGACTTATAGAGTTTGGTCTTTGTTCGTCGAGAGAGGACTTTATTTCTCAACTGCCTACTGTGTCCGAAGTAGCACCAGTAGATTGAAGAAGTTACAAGATAGGGAGTCGTCTTGTGGGAAACCTCGCTTACTATCGAATGGCTCGGAGAGGTTCTTCCCGACCCTTACGGAGCTTTTGGTATTGCTCAACGTCAGCTTACACAGCTGTATTAGTTGTTCGGGGATACCAAAGTCAGACATAGCGGCATAAAGGCAGCTTTTTTTCGTGCTGTCAAAATTCTCTTTGAAATCGACGAACAGGTGGTGTATATCGGTGATCTTCTCATGGGTCTTTTCCAAGATTTTTCGCATGGTGAATATCTGGTCAGTTGTTGATTTTCCAAAAAGAAGCTAAGGCATACTCCTTATCAGTTCCTCCTGCCGTATTTGAATACCTCGACCGGCAATTCATCGGTTCAGGGTTTCAAAACATGTTTTTGGTTGACAGTAAAGTATTATTATGAATTTGTTTTCCTGTCTCAAATTATATAAAGTTGAGTTATCATAATTAATGTGAGATTTTTCAGGTATTAACTAATTTCTCACTGGGAGTTTTCAGAACTGTTCAAACAACCGAAAAAATTGAAGTAAAACAAAGAAACCACAATTGCTGATGAAATATTTAGCACCAGTTAAAAAGTTAAAAGTTCTCTCATTCAAAGCGAAATTGTTTGGCAACAGCAACAATGAGTCGGAGACTGTTTTGTCATGATGCCTCATTGTTTCGCGAACACGAGCGCCGAGTGTCAGCAAGCCAAAGCAAAAAATGGGTAGCCACTCCGGCACTTCATTAAGCATTTAAAATGCTTACCTGCTGTCAGAGATGTCAAAGCGGCAATTGGTGTATGCGTAACGCATAACGGTACATTTGTTTATATTAAAATCTCTGCTTCTATTTGTTTTACGACGGTATAAATGACAAGTCCGTGTCCTTTCAATTTAACCAAACGCAAATCGGAGGTGTGTTCACACCACCAACCGCCTGCTCTCAATCGCTTACCCCCCCACCCGTTGGTGTGCGCATCAGTCCTTTGGAGGAAATGACAAATTAGTCGTGTAATAAAATAAAAAGCCAACCGGCAACTATTACTGCCGTTGTGAAAAGTTGTTGGCAATTTGTATTATTGTGTTGCTGTTACTGTTGTTGTTGTTGCTGTTGGCAGGCAGTTTTTTATGGAGAAACTTCATAAATACCACATTGCCACAATAAACGAAGTTATTTATAAGCATCAACACACTGACAACCACACAAATGTGGGGGCAAGTGGTTGCGGTGGAAGGAGCGAGGACACGCACTCTCATTTGTTGTTGTTGTTGGTCTGCCGTGTTGGGTAATAAAAATCACGTATACGCCCTGGCTGCTTGGCGGTGATTATCGACGCTTCTTTGGTAGTTGCTTGTTTATTGAAATCGTTTGTGGCGCACGTCTGAGCGTTACACCAACAACTATACACATTAATTTGGCATCAATGAGACATAACTACAGGCATGCATACATATATACTTACATAAGTGTGCACTGGCTGCGTTTATGCAAGCAAATAAATTACATTTTTTAGTTTAAGTGCAGTTTTTGAAATTTATCCTTTTTCCCATACATTCCTCCGCACCCGCTCGTCCCTGCGTCCTTTCGTTTCTTCGGCCAAAACGCGCTGCGTGTGGACAGAACGCAATGAATGCCAACCATAAAAATTGATTTGATATATTAGTTTGACTAACGAGCCATCAGCGTAACAACAACAACAATGACAGCAAAGAAAAGCACATAAAAATCGCGTTCGAAGACTCGACTCGCGCTGCCATGGCGGCTTTGTTGTCTTCGCTGTGACCGTGCTTCGATAAGTAGTTGCCACTAAATTACACTTGGCCACAAGTTAGTGGCAACTTGCAAGTCTTGGCTGCCTACCTACTACCTACGAGCCTTAATTTCTATATAAATGATTATTATTTTTGTTGTTTGACATTTTAATAAACTTTGCTGTTCGCTCTGGTGTGTTGTTGTACTATTTGTAGTTGAGTTGTAAAGTGGAAAGCGTGGCGGAAGGGGCTGCACTAAGTGCAAGAAGTAATTATTCATCGCTTGGTATTTGGTCCTTTGTACTGCAAAAGTTGTTAACTCGCAGCAGAACTCGTAAAATTGTAAATGATTATGGTTTTGGTGTGACGCTGAAGGCTATTTAGGGCTGATGGTAGCATTTTATTGCTCTGGAATTAATGCGATACCCATTTTTAGATACAAATAGTCTTTGTTGTTATTTTAAGGTAATAAATATCCGAAGAAGTTGTAGTTCACATATGCATAATAATTGCCAATAATGAAATCTAATTGCAAACTACTCTTATACTTACTTAGCGTTGGCAGCGACTTATGTAACTAGGTATTAATCACCTAGTGACTTAGCTATAAAGACTCTAATTTCTTGCTCGTGTGTTTTTATAATCAAAAAATGTGATGAGACTGGTGACACACAAGAATTTTCATAATGAAAGCAGTTTTTGAGATATTTTTTTATTCATATTTAATAAATTTTAGCCATAATTACATTTTGCACTGTGTCCAATGTTTTTATAAAAAACTGAATAAATATGTATATATTATTGTATATATGTATATGTAAAAGTAGTTGCGTTATAATAATCTTTGGTATCGGATTCACCCTGTTAGGGATTGAAAATATTAGGACTAGTAAAAAGAAATTCATTATTTTTCGAACAGATTGCTTTAGTAATCTGTATCTCGCATTGTATCTGGAGAAGCGGGTTACGCTAAGCGTTAGAAAAACAGGATACTTGCCGGAGTGTTGTTTGAGTACGTCTCAAAGATGTTCATCCGTCTAATAAAGAGAAAGTACAGCATATTTTATGGTTTTACTTCGATCAAGGCGAAAACACAAGCAAAGCAGCTGAAGCGAAAACGGTCGAGCTCAAATCACGGTCAGCCGGCGCAAACGGTGGCCAAGCTGGGTCAAGAAGGCCTGTTTACTGTGTGCTGGTGAGATTGGGAAAGAATCATTTTTTATGAGCTGCTCTCTTATGGCCAAACACTTAATACGGGCCTGTACTGTTAATAACTGTGCCGCTTGAAGTCTCAGAATGGTTTGCATTCGGGCACGTGACTCGAATAAATTCAGGCCCAATTTTCGCCCACTTTTTGCAGCATTTGGGTAGGGCCGTTAGTCAGCAATAACAAGCCGAATACTTTCTTTGAAGGCGCCAATGACCTTGGGCTTAACAACCTGGACAAGCGACTTCATATAATCCCACAAAAAATAGTTAAGCAGTGTTAAATCACACAACCTTGGTGTCTGCGATGCGCGCTGTATGTTCCGGAGTAGATCTGTTCATTATGAATTGAAAAATGATGTACAAAAAAACAACTCCGAACTTTATTGAAAACCACACGTCTATGTCGTCCCTTTCAAAGTAAACCAAAATGGTTTACTCGGAGCGGTCGTTTGAATGCGGATGCGGTACGATATTGGTTGAATATTTGGCGAAAATCCAACGAAGAATCAATGCAGTACGCGATGGTGCAATATCGTGGTTCAAAAACCAACAGTTCCGACCGCTTTTTATACTCTTATATAAGGTTATATACTTGTATGTATAAATGATCAGGATGACGAGAAAAGCCGGTTGACTGTCTGTCTGTCCTCCGTCCGTGCAAGCTATAACTTGAGTAAAAATTGAGATAACTCGATGAAACTTGGTATGCGGCTTCCTTAGTAAAAAAAACAAAAAATCGGGGTTCGTATATAGGCGTAATCGGCCACGCCCACAAGTCGCCTTTAACCGAAAACATATTAAGTGCCATAAATAAGCACTAAATTAAGATATGAAGCTGTAATTTGGTACAGAGGTTCGCAGTAGCAAGAAGCACCCATGGAAATTTTTTTTTGAAAAGTGGGCGTGGCCCCGCGCTTTAAATAACAATTTGCTGAGTACAAATCTTATAAGAACTTCTGCCGAATGTGAAAATGGATTAAATCGGATGATAACCCCGCTGACTCCCCATATAACGGTACTTTTAAAAACTACTAAAAGCGCGATAAATCAATAATTAAATACTCCACAGACAATAAATTTTACCAACGAGATGTTATGAGAGAGTTTTATGGGAAGTGGTGTCAGAACTGGATGATGGGCGTGGCACCGCCCACTTTTTGGTGAAATCGCATATCTCGGGAACCGACCAACCGATGTCTTATATCACAATGTGAAAATAGACGAAATTGGAAAACAACCACGCCCACTTCCCATATAGCATGAAATTCCCCTTGGTTCAAATTAGGGGAAAATTCTTCTCTTATAATGGTATAGCTGTATGTCAAAAATCGGTTGATTCGGACCAATACTTCCCCGTATACTAATTTAAAAATTTTCGAACTTCCTGGGGACTTTGTACCGTATATATCGGCCAATATGTGAGTTATATCAATGCAAATGAGAAATTGTGTTTTATTCAAAGCAGTATATCTTTATGCCAAAAATAGATAGATTTGAGCGAAAACGTAGCCTAGCCCCTATATAACTAATATCGAGATTTTCGAACATCCGGCTGACTTTACTCTATATGATTGGTTTTACACCTTGAAGTATTTCCCTGGCTTACTTATTACGAATAGCTTCACTCGAACAACGCATAACACTCAAATAGTATTCCACGTAATCGGAAAGCATTGTTTCGCAGTTAACGTTTCACGTTAACGCAACGCTGTTTTTCGAATTAATTAAGTGATTTTGGAACTAATCTAGCTTTCACTTTTCTTAGGCCTTTTAGCTTTTAAAATGGTTTTCGCTGATCGTTCTGATATTCTAACGATGCTGGTAAGATCTCTCGATTCTCAAACACCAATTTCTGTATTTTATTGATGTGATGTCTGTCCTGGATGTGCTTCGTCATCAACGCGTTATCGACCTTCTTTTAATAATTTGTACCAATCGAAAGCACTGGCTTGCGACAAACATCGCCTTCGGTGATAATGAAGGCCCTCTTCACCATTCTTAAATGGGTTTTCGAGTGAAATTTAAATAAAGTAGTTTTACTAAATATTATGTGCTCACAGTAGTATAATAGCTGTTTTATATTTCTTTAAGATTTAAGATGTTAAAAACATAGGATTTTTGTTGCAAAATATTAAAAAAATAAATAATTTTTTTTTTCAAAGAATTAAAGTTAATTCATATAAATTTAATAGTAAACATATTTTTGGGGCATTATGACAATAAATAAAAATAAGTCAAGTGGCAATCTTATCGCTGTCAGTTTACTTAATTTAACACAAGAATTTAAAGGTTTATGTTACTTCTGAACAAATTACACTCTTAATCGCAGAACTCATTTCTTTGTCCACATATCATATTTTCTTAGACAAATTACACCTCTGCATACCGCTTAGTATTCGTATTGGATAAGTGAGTGTTTATACTCCGTTTAAGTCCCGGCCAAATACGAGTACTTATGATAAATGAAACGGCCATATGGCATATTAATGTTTGTGTGTATCTGTGTGCTTCAACGCAAAGTGAAAGTTAATAATCCAAGCAATAAATCAAATTTAATATACTCACGTATGCATAATATTATATTTACACCTGACTTATGGCTTACGGCGGGCATTTTGGGAGATCAGTGTCAAGTTAGTGAAGCGCTTTGCTCTTTCTTCTTGGCAGCGATGCGTAGTGAAATCATTGTACAAATCTCATAAAGAATGAATCATAACGATGCTTCGCCGTCATTTATTTAGCATCTGTTTTGCATTTCAAGCGTCCTCGGAACCCGCTCCGGAATAATGCTGAGCGATAGTTAAATTGAAATAATCTGCGTCCAGCGCCATTAATGTGCGCATTTTCCAAGCGAGTGCCTCACGTTCTGTCGGCTTCGTTGCCCCCTAAATGTGTCTTAATGCAAACATTTCGTATGGAATAAATTGATTTTTTATTGCAAATTCGGGTGAATGCTTGTTGTTTGTATTGCTGTTTTTCTTTATAGTTCTTGTTTACTGTTTGATTTTGTCTATGGCCCTATAGCCCTCTGTCATTTGACAACGTTGCATTTTGAGCGCAAATAACTCATTCCATTTCGTTCACTTTAATTTCCTTTACAGATGGCGAACCTATCAAACTTCCAGACAATTTGGAGAGCTTGCCAAGAGCTGACAGTTTCCCGTCACAGCGACATCGGTGGAATACAAATGAGGTCAGTTTTATTTACATTGATTTGAATGTACATAAATTTTGCATAAAAAATGCAAAAAAAACAAAAAAGAAAATAACAAAATATATGGAAGGGTAGCGACTGCAAGTAGCGATGGTAGTGATAGAAAACATTCGAATCGTTTTTGCAATAATGTAATATAAAAGTGAGGTACTTGAGACCTTAAGAGCAATTCTGTTAGTACAGTTTTTAATTTTGAAGAGTATGTGTATTTATATGGCATTCTGTTGAGTAATACAGCGTTTAGTACTCCATGCTAAGATCAATTAGTTTACAGTTTTGAAAAGTTACTAATGCACAATTTACGTACCAGCCAGAGCGTAAGGATAAAGATGCTTTATACATCTATTAATTGGCATAAATTCAACGCCGAGCGTTCGCCTGGAATTTGATATCGTAAATAAAAGGAAAAAATGAACCGGAATCCTTCGAAATTTTCGATTATTTATACTTTGTTACTTAACGAAAGGAATTATAACCAATTTAGAGTTTTTTGTATTGATCGCCTCACAATCTTGGAGGAAGCGATTGGTTCGTCTTTGAAGCAGGGGTTTTCAAAGTGATGCAGATTCCATTCTTATAAAGGATGATCAAATTCGAGATTCCCAGCTTTTTTGAAGAAATAATGGTCTATCCGTTGAGTCCAACTGGCGAATGACACGCGTGATGTTTTGCTCAAGGTTCGAAGCGCGATTGTTTGCATTAACTTCAGAGCTTACACATCCCCACAGGAAAAAATCTAATGATGTGATATCATACGATCTTGGTGGCCAATCGATCGGTCCAAAACGTGAAGTTATCCTCCCACTCTCTCAATAAATCTATTGATTGAAGCGATGTGAGGGAAGTGTTGAAACCAAATGTCGCTGAGATCACAAGCTTCAATAATCGGTTATTATGGCGCGATATCGGCCGCCATTGACGGTTACGTTCCCACCGACATCATTTTTGAAGTAATATGGACTGATAATTCCATCAACCCACAAACAACACCAAACCGTTGGTTTTTTGCATGTAATTGATAATTTATTCGGCTATTGTAGCGTTATCTTAATAATAGATGCCTAATTCTGTGAAGATATTTCGGAAAATTAAAAAGTTGTCTATACAATTACTTGAGTTTGAGCGGTCAGTTTATAAGGCAGCTGTATGCTATAGTGATCTGATATCGGCATGTCTGACTAATGAGTAGCCTCTTGGGGAGATGAGTGCCAAATTTTAGATCAACATCTCAAAAGCTGAGGGACTAGTTCGCCTATGTAGAGACGGCTAGACGGTCAGACAGATGGACACGGCTAAATCGACTCACCTTGTCACGCTGATCATTTATATAGTATATGCTTGATAGGTTCTCGGAAGATTCCTTCAGGGTGTTGCAAACTCCGTAGAGAACTTAATACATAAACTCTGTTCAGAGTATGATGATCCGTCAAGGCGTTGAGCCCCCCGATTGAAAGATGAATTTTGTTTTCTCTTTCAGACATTAAGTAAAAATTTCGAAGCTACTTCTTTTTGAGAAAGTTAAATGATTGGCTTATAGGGCCACACGTGGAATTTTAGCAGAATTGCATATTTCAATTCGTTTCCTCAAAATCTTCAATTTTGTATGTGTGCTGGAGTATTATAGTTTGTGACATTTGAACGTAACGGTACCATTCACTTAAACTGCCATTCCTCAGCACTTGATCTAAGTATATTCTGACAGTTAAACTACTGTTAATATTTCAAACCGCAACGGCAACAACAAAAGGATCTCAGCTGCATGGCATACCAAAATAAAAACAATTGGGACGAAAAGAGCAAAAGCGACAGTTATAAAACAACTATAAGTGAACGAAACACATTTCGCTCGTGTCACTACGAACACGATGAAAAAGATATCAATCGTTTTCAATTCTGCGAAAAACTTAAGTCGCGTACACGTGACACAGCTAAAAGAAGACATCAACTGCGCTGACAAGTTGTCACTTTTAAACGGTGTGTTGACATTAAACAGATTTTATGGGAAACTCGTGACTTTTTTGTTGTTGGCACGCGCTCATGCCCAAGGATTCAAGGAATGTGCTTAACTGCCACACGACCGCACGATGCGGTCAGAGGTGAGTGCGAAGGGGGTTGACTTGATGAGCATAAGGTTGACTGATTAATGTTTGGAGTTTTTGTTGTAACTGGTTTGAGTCCTTGTTTAGCCAAAAGTTTTTTTTTTTGGCAGAACTTTTAGTTTTTGTTAGTTGTTTGGTGGACTTGCTTGACAGATTTACATATCCACTCGGTGTATTTACATTGACTCTCTTCTCGCATTGACTCTAATCTCACTTTTTGATTTGAGATTTGAGATATGTTTGAGAGTGTTTTGTGTGCATTTAATTCAATATTAGAAATAAGAATTTCTCTGGCGTTGCTTTCTAACTATTTAACAATTTGTTGCCGATCCAATAGAAGTCTTCGTGACTACCACGTTTTATCGCTAGTTTTTGTTCTAAGTCCATATGCTTTGTTCGACTCAACTTCTAACAATTCGCAAAAACTCTCATGTCAGACGTACCAGCTGAATTAGCAATGCTTAAAGAGTCACATCTCTTAGATGAAAATATATATCCGGTTTCTACTCAGACAATGTTGGTTCTTTCTAACAAGAAAATGTGGAGTATATTACGAAACGTAAAATTTATGGTACGATGCTGCGGTGATGTACCGCTGTAAGATGTACTCACTCAATCGTCCTCAGCAAAAACCAGCAAAATATTTACTTAGTCCTCTACTGCTCTATTATCTACCATAGTAAATGTTTCCTCTACTCAATCGCAACCCATAGTTCATGATAGAGCTTTCTTTATTGTATGAAATTACCAAATAAGTATTTGAGAATATACTGCGAACACTTCCTTGTCTATGAGGTGATTATCATATTTTAGCAATTTCCAAGATTTCAATTATCATATTGTATTTTAGTAATGATATGATATGTGTAGTGCAATACATAAGCTATTGGTGGCAGGTAGGTAGGAGTGCAACCTTGCTGGCTTGATGGCTTTGACGTAGCCCACAAAAAATAGTCTAACGGCGTCAAATCGCACGACCGAGGCGGCCAATTGACTGGGCCATTTCGTGAGATAACACGATCACCAGATTTGATTTTCAATAAAATAGTGACATTCGCCGTTTTGTTGGAACCACAAATTGTCCAAGTCCACATCATCCAATTCGGCCCAAAAATATTCGGTTATCATTGAGCGGTAGCGATCCCCATGCACAGTAACATTTCGGTCGCGATCATCACGGAAGGAGTAGGACTCAATGACGCCGCCGGCCCATAAAACGCACCAAACCGTAAGTTTTTCAGGATGCAATGGTAACTCATGGAGTACGTGTGGATTGCTGCCTGACCAATAAAGCATATTTTGCTTAATGACGAAGCCATTCAGCCAGAAATGGGCCTCATTGCTGATGATGATTTTTCGATGCAATTCCGGATAAGTTTTAAGTTGTTGCTCAGCCCAATTCACGAACATACGCCGATTCTGGTGGTAAAGCTGGTTCAGTTCTTTGCGTCAATTTGATATTGTAAGGATGTAGGCCAAGAACTTTTCGCAAAACTCATCACAACGACATCACAGAGATGCCCAACGTTTGAGAACGACGTATAAGAAACTGATTTGGGTTTTCCTCAATTGTTGCGCTAGCGGCAACAATATTCTCGACACTACGGGCACTTCTTTATCTTACTGGCACGGAAATATATTAACTGTGCCTGTGGATTAAAATTTTTCCACTAGAAGCTCAATTGTTGATCTGACAGAACGATTATAACGACCATAAGTTGGTCGTAGCGTTCTCAAAGTTGAGGCCACTGACTCCGAATTTCGATAGTAAATTTTAATAATTTCGACTCGTTGTTGGGTCGTATATTTTTCTAAGATGAAATAACAAACCTTACTGAAACGAAAAGATAAAAGAGCGGGAAAAATGTGGCGTCGTTTGCTATCCTTATCGGTCTATCTTTGTAGCGCCCCTATTGAAAATCTGTTATATACAGCCTTTGCAGCATTTCGGGTTTTATAAACTTGTTTGATCCTGATCTGTGCTTCCGTTATAAATCGCTAACCTAACCCAACCAGTAATTTTATAGCTTTTCCCGATTTTTCTTTTAAATTCCGGCTACAACTATGCATTGTTGCTTTTGTTCTAATTTAATAACTGTTTGCCCAGCTGTAATTGAGGTTTTGTTGCCGCGAACGCGCGTAAAAATCACGGTGACGCGCAATTTAAAAAGTTAAAACTTTTTACCGTTGTTTATGCAGAAATTTCCGGCTTTCGGCAAAGACACTTTTTACGTTGCATTTTTTTTAGTTTTTGCCAAAAGTACGAGTATTTGTTTGTGAGGAACAATTTAACTTTTTGATTTTTGCGCCGTGAAATTTGGCGTATTACTGTTGGCGTTTCCCGTGTTTCGCTGCCCATTTCGCTGAGGTGCTTTATAGGCGAAAATGCGCCGTCGTTTTCGGTTTTAAGTTCGAAATAAAATGAAAAGCGTGTGGCCAGCCGCACCACAACGCCAATGACATAGCGGCTGGTGCGCGGCCTGCGGCTGCGGCTGTCCGGCGGTGGCATCCGGTTGCGGTCGAGGTGTGCTGTGGCAAGTGTCGTGGGTCAAGTTGGACTGTCAGTGTGGTTGCTGAGCCTCACACTACGCACCTGAGATGCTTGCGGTGGCTAAAGTGATGCTGGGCTTATACACGCTGTAGTACTTTGTTCCGGTAGTGTTGTTGCTGTTGTTGAACTTTTCGCTGTAAACGTAGCAAAATAAGCGTGCGTAATTTTATTTATGTTTGGCAGATGATGTTATTGCATTTTGTATGCACAGCGACCAGCAGCCCATCTCACACACACATAGCCAGCCACGAACAGCTGCCAGCCGCAAGCATGCGTTCACGTGCGCTCCAGGAATTTACACTTGCATATGTATGTACTTGAGTCTCACGCCCCGCGACGGTGTCCTGCTTCGTTGTTGTATTTTTGTTGCGTGTTTGCCTTGTTTTTGTTTTTGCCTTTTTCTTGTCGCTTTTTGGCATTTTAATAAACTTTTATTTTTCATTTAGTCAGCTTGTTCGGCAAGTGTGTAAGCAAACGAATGTACACATGCACTCGTGTGACTCAACGAAGTGACATTAAGCGCTCGCCTTCTCTTCCCACTCCCCTCGTGCTGCTTAGCGTGCTCGCTGGCTCATACTCCTGTCAGTTTTTTATTAGTAGTTCTTGGGGTCATAAAATCAGAAGGTGAAACGCGCTCGCCCTCCCTCCCTTCAGCCCTCATTTACAGTGCTCTGGGTGTGTGTGTGTGAGTTCGGTTAAAGTTTACTGGCCATATGGCAAATGAATATTTGCGGTCGCTCTTAATTCAGGTAAAAAACGAAATGAAAATAAAAATTTGGTGGAATAAAAATACCACAGCAGTGAATTTTCATTTAAATTTTTTGTCACTTTACGCGCTAAAAAACGTGTGTCCGCTTTCGGTTACGCGGCTGAACGTCACGTGATGTGTAGTTTATAAAGTTGGTTTTATGTACTATTTGCATATTTGAATGAATGTACCGTTGATCGCACGATCCTCCCATAAACCAGTTGACATGAAAGCGTTCAGTGTGGCCAGCTGGTTCAACCATATCATTTCCATTGAGTCGTACAGTGGTGGGGTGATTAAATCGCACTAGCACTGTTGCGCCTTTGAACCACTGACCAACTGTTTAACTACAGTCTCAACCATAAAATATTCACTCAAGTTGCTGTACATTGTTTCCCACAGTTTATGATAGATTTAAGTTAAGGTGGTCGTTGAATGGGTAATGTTTATCGAAATTTTTTTGAGACAGTATGTCAAATTTTTGTTGAACCGAAGATCCATCAAATACTATTAATGCCAATTTCGTTTGATGTTGGAACAATAGGTTACCTTAGGTTATACTGACCAGCTGTCACGGCAAACATGAACCTACTGGTCTCTGGTAATGCCAGAGGTTCACTTTAATTTGACCTCAAGTATATGTCATAGAAGACGTCAGCGCTTTTTGGAACCTTTAAGAGTGACTTGATATCTAACTTTGATACCTAACCTAGTGACTTGAACTGCAATGCTCCTACATACGAGTTTTAAATAAGGCTCAACCGAATCATATGAGAACCCATTCGGCTCGTATATGATGACAGTGGTTCTGCCTGTCATTAGGCCACAAACAACCGTCCTGCAGCTAATTCGTGACTGTGAGTAAAACGCTGATTTTCTTGAGGGCTTTTGTGCATGATCTTGGCGATTATTCATGTTCTTAAGACATCCTACATGTTCTTAAGACATTCCATCCCATTTGATCCATCTATCAAACCTTTTGGCAATTCCATTGTTTATTGTTTTTAGTAACTTATATATTACCTGTACTTATCCGGTAGCCAGACGGATGGCACATTGGACAGTTTCGTCTCATCAGCTATTTCGTTTCCCGTATTTCTTTTGTGACTTGGAACCCAGTATATATGCAGCCGTCCTCCCTGCTCTAAGGACATTCTCTTCGATGTAGGATTACTGCCTTTATTGCCGCCTGTTTGTTTTTAGCGTTGATAGTTACCTCAGCAGCTTTCCTGACCGCAAAAGCTCCCGTCTGGAAGATGGTGCAGTATTCCGGAAGCTTGAAAGGTCCCCTAAGATCCAGCTCCTTGGCAATAGACTACAGCGCCAATTTTATTAACCGTTTTTAATAATTTTCACTCAAAATAAATAATCCGATTTATCATAAAACATTTCTTTAAGTATTTTATTTTAATTGTTTTACATTTTTTAGTAACTAAATCGTGACAAAAATTCAGATCGTTTTTGGCCGTTACAGTGGTTCCAATAGTTAAACTTCCGAATCTACCCGATCCAGTCAACTGTCAAAGTGAGTTGCTCTCTAATTTCTAAGTGACATGATCTCTTATCTCTTTACCTCTGGATGTACCTTACCTTGGGTAGGTCGAGCGGCTTCGGCGCCAGAATACCAAAATGAGACATCCTGACTAACAGAGTCACTAAATTACGATTGTGATAGAATACCGATATTAAAGTTATTTTCTCAATAAAAATAAAGTAATAAATCGTCAGTGAAAAACATTTGAGAAAATAATATCTCAAAAACACCCAATTGATTGCCAAAAAGCTTACAGAGCGGCGTGGTTGGCAGGATTCACTACCGTGTATATTCTTTGTGTCGAAAATCGAATTTTTCAAATATGAATTGCATGTATGTATGTATGTATGTATACATATTGAGAATTGTTATTCAATTGCTGTTCGCTGCAATGTTTCAATCGATTAGTGCATTCTTAACAATATAGCAAGCGATAAATCAACCGAATTGTCGGTACTTAAAGGCCAACTTTCTTCATCCTTTGAGCATTACAGCCAAAAAAAATCATGTGGAACTACATACACATGCATATAAAATGCATACATGCACATAAATAATAACTTTTGCTTATGTCAGCACGTAGCACATCCTATTCCGCCTATTACTCCTCATATTTCGTGGAGGTCAAACGAAGGATGCGAAAGCGCGATTGCGCTGCCAGATGTTGGCTGGCGCGACCTTTCACTCAAAATAAAAATGCAAACGAGCATCGAATGTGATTTGTATAATAAATAAATATTCCTATTTCTCAATCAAATAGCTTGCTGACTTGCATCTATGTGCGTGTGTATGTGACCTCGGAAAAAATTCGCAAATACCCTGGGGAAGAAAGTGTCACCATCATAGAAAGTACGCTCTTTCTGAGTGGAGCGTGAGGGCTTGCGTTGAGTGCCCTGGGCGATTTACTCCACACGTTCAGTGGCGCCCAAAAAGTGAATTGCTCTGTGGATTTGAAACATATTGAGTGTTGTTTGGCGGCTGTTTACACTGAACTTATCAATTTGTTTGCCATTCTTGACGTTTTATGAATAATTGAAGTGTTTTGGATATTCTTGCGAATTTATCATCTCTCAATGCAATGTTGCCACTGAATGCATAGGTAGACATTCTTATTTTAGTAGAAACACTTTTTTACACTAATATTTTGGAAGGTTGTTTAACCTGCCCCGACTTGTGAGGAACTCGAGATTCGAGAAGATTTTATTTTTTGCAAAAATATTAATACTAAGCAAACGTTTTTTGTTATATAGACTAAACGATATTTAATAAGCCTTGATTGAACTTCGTTCCGATTTATGAAAAAATGGATTTATCAATAAATTCATTACTTATACTGAGATCACCGATCCGCAGCATTATGCCAACATGGCGCAGAATAAGTTTCAAGAGCAAATTATGGGGGTTCTGATGGGACCAAGCTAATCGTTAGTCTTCAATCAATGATTGAATAATACGGTTTCCAAAGACAAAATCGAAAATTGGAAAAATGACCAAAATCGTGCTTAATATTCGTATCGAGTTGATATCGTTTATATAAGATTGCATGAGGATAGAGTGCTCAATGTGACAGTACGTAGGTTGTCTTTTATAATTCGGGATTCGATAACAAATATAGTTTTTAATCATCAAACATCGCTTAATTGTTTTTCATTAAGTTTTTTATATTTAAGCAAGCAATTGAACCTATTGACGAAGCACTTTTGCCACTCTTATTCAGATATCTTCAAAACAGGTCTTTTGAACGCATTAACCGCCTCTTCAGGTGTCGATAAACGTTGACTTATTCTTTATGAACGAGAAAAAAAGTCATTCGGTGCTAAGTCAGAACTATACAGCGGATGACTCATCCAATCGATGTTTTGAGTGCTCAAAAGTGTTGTTCCAGTCGATGTGTGAGAGCTCGCATAGTCGTGGTGAAAAGTGATCCGTCTTCGGCAGTTGTTTTTTCTGATTTCTTGAAAGATAACAGAAAACAAATGGTTACATATCACTCTGAACTTACTACTCTGCATTGTTCCAGTAGTATGGTTGCGACATGTCCAGTTTTTCTAAAAAAAAGACAACCACAACAACCAACCAGTCGACTGCTCTTTACTTTTAGGCCCATAGGCGTAAATCCACTGTCACGATATCATAGATTGTTTCGAAGCACCGTTATCTTATTATGTTAACATTTATCTCGACAAATCGAGCCTTTTTTTAGCGATTGACAAATTATGTGGGATCCAATATGAACAATTTTTTGTACAGTGAAATTATCATGCAATATTGAATGTATTCTAGTCCCATTAATGCTCATAGTGGTTTCAATCCCACGTTAGGTCACATGACGAACTTGCAATATCAATTTGCGCACAGCATCAATAGCTTCCTTGATTTTGGACGATATTTTCGAAATTCGTCTTGGAGTGATCTCCGATCTCTATTGAATTCATTGTGCCATCAATAAACGCTGGTTCTTGATGGAGCTTCATCGCCAAAAATTTAATTAAGTTCATCTTATCATGCACGTTTGAAGAGTCTATTCATGTCGAAACTTGTAAAAAATAATAGCGCGAAATTGTTCACGATTTAATTCTATTTTTGATCGAGAAGAATATTTTAAGTTACTGTAAACAACACAAATAGCGCTTGTATGTCAAAACGTTGTGAGCATGCATGCCTTCAAAAATGTCAAACTTTACGAGAAAATTGTGAGTTTCCAGATTGCAACACTAGTGTCGGCAAGTCCCGAAATATAAAGGCAACCGACGTATCGTAACATTTGCTCAATTAAAGTTTTTTCTTTCTTCGTACTACTCATTGTTTCATCTCATCTTCTTATTCTTTACTGGCGTAGACACCGCTTACGCGATTATAGCCGAGTCAACAACAGCGCGCCAGTCGTTTCTTCTCTTCGCTACGTGGCGCCAATTGGATATTCCAAGCGAAGCCAGGTCCTTCTCCACTTGGTCCTTCCAACGGAGTGGAGGTCTTCCTCTTCCTCTGCTTCCCGCGGCGGGTACTGCGTCGAATACTTTCAGAGCTGGAGTGTTTTCATCCATCCGGACAACATGACCTAGCCAGCGTAGCCGCTGTCTTTTAATTCGCTGAACTATGTCGATGTCGTCGTATATCTCGTACAGCTCATCGTTCCATCGAATGCGATATTCGCCGTGGCCAACGCGCAAAGGACCGTAAATCTTCCGCAGAACTTTTCTCTCGAAAACTCGCAACGTCGACTCATCGGTTGTTGTCATCGTCCAAGCCTCTGCACCATATAGCAGGACGGGAATTATGAGCGACTTATATATTTTGGCCTTTGTTCGTCGAGAGAGAACTTTACTTTTTAATTGCCTACTCAGTCCGGATTAGCACCTGTTGGCAAGAGTTATCCTGCGTTGGATTTCCAGGCTGACATTGTTGGTGATGTTAATGCTGGTTCCTAAATAGACGAAATTATCTACAACTTCAAAGTTATGACTGTCAACAGTGACGTGAGAGTCAAGCCGCGAGTGCGACGACTGTTTGTTTGATGACAGGAGATATTTCGTCTTGCCCTCGTTCACTGCCAGACCCATTTGCGTTGCTTCCTTGTTCAGTCTCATGTTTAACTAAAATACGTATTTACTTTGTTGTTGTTGTGTTTATTCCGAGGATCACACTGAGCTTTCATCTCTAAACTTATAGTTGTAAAGAGTAGCGAAAGCTTTCCATATAAAAGAAGCCTTTAAATTTCTCTAGCTGTCGAAAGCTGTGCTGATTTTACTTCAACGTCACTGTAAATGCCCCTACTATGTAAATACTAATATGCACTCATGACTCGGCAAATATGAAGTGTTCGTCAAGTGTCTTATTTTTGAGTGTCATAAAGAATGCCAAAAGCATATTTGACTAGAAAAGTGAAAGGGTCAAAAGCACTTCCGTGCTTTCTGTAAGCACCGCAAGCATTCAAGAGCTTAGCTGCAGCGTGTTGCCGCCTTCGATTATATGTGTGTGTATATGTGTTTGTAAGGGCTTAGATTGCGGCAAAACCGCGTGCCACGTCTAATTCGATGAGCGTTGTCCTTGTGCGCGCACTTATTTCTTCTCACAGCCCGCATGGATAAATCGCCTACATACACTCAAACATATGCATGAATTATTTATGTGTGTATATGTGCTTCGATTCCCTATTTTCGGCGAATACTTCGCTTATAAATCGTTGTTTAGCATCCGCTACTGCTTTTCCACTAGTTCGGAAATATTTATGCTGTATTTCATATGCAAAACACACACGCACTCGCACACATTGACGATGGCACAACACATGCTTCGTGCGTCGCGTTCACTCGTCTTATGCTCCTCTTCCGCTTTCGCATTAAATATTCATGCGTTTCGGCAGTTGCTCCGCTTCGCCACAGGAGCGGCTGTCCAGCATGGCTGTCGCAAGCCAAAAATTCCGGTAGCGTACTCCGGCTGCGGCTCCGTGTGTCCATGTGTCCCTGTGTGTGTGTGTGGCATTTGCTACAACAAATTGCCATGAATACTTGAATGCCAACCCTTTGGTTGCCTCTTAACTTTGATTTGTTGCGCGCGTTCTGCCTGAGAATTGTTGAGTGCGCACAGCAGCCTCTTCTTCTTCTTCTACTTGCTCTACTACCTCTCCTTCACGACTGCTTAGCTTGCGTTGCTACGGTTTCCCCACACGTGTATGTGTGTGTGTGTGCGGTTTACACTTATGCGACGCTTAATTAACTTAAGTTTGATTTATAAAACCACTCACATTCGCCACGGGCGCGCTATAAAATTTTAGAGTTTTCCCTTTGTTTTGATTTACTTTGCGTGAGACTTCAGCCCGAATAGGTAATTGAAAGCGTTGAGCGGTAAACATTTAAATATTTGCTTAATATGATGCTACTTAAGTTAGGAAAATCCCATATTTTGATTATATTGACATAAATATTAATGACATTTCGTCCTCTTCAAAATATTTAGATATCACTAAACATTCGAAATCTTACTGAGCAATAATTTAGACCAGTGCAAAATCATTCGAAATTAGTGAAAAGTAAAAGAAATTCATAGTAGGTTGGAACCCAAATTAGTGTGATAAAATTCTTAATAAAAGGCGATCCATTTCGAGGTTCCCTACTTTTTTTTAAAGGAAAAACATAGAAACAAAACAAAAGAACATTCTTTGTCACTTATTTTTTGAAGATTATCTTCTTAAATGTTCGTCCCAAATGCGGCAATTTTTACTGTTTACATAGCCATTGAGCCAGAAATATGCCTCATCGCTGAACAAAATTTAGCTCGAAAACGTCGGAACCTATTGGAACTTTAGAAGAGACCATAAAGCAAAAGTGACGTTGCTTGGGAATGTCGAGCAGCTTAAGTTCTTGCAAAAGCTGTATTTTGTACGTTTCTAATTTAAGATCTCGACGTAAACTGCAAAGTCGTCAGTCCGAGTTGTTGCGAACGGCGCCCGAATTGACTCCCCACGGTCTTCGTGTGCACTCTCACCTAAGGCTGCGATATTTTCTTCACTTGCTGGATGTGGTCTATTCGGTCGAATATTATGTGGTAATAAATGCTGGGTCTTAAGATGAATAATGGTGTTGGGAATAGTATGCTCAGCAGGCCGATTATGTTGACCATAAATTGAGCGAAGTGCCCGAAATACATTATTTACAGCCCGTGAATTTTCGTAATAAAGTTTAACGATTTGTAAACGTTGTTCAGGCATAAGCTTTTCCATAATGAAATGCCAAACAATACTGAACAAAAACATAAATAAACAAGTAAGGAAGGGCTAAGTTCGGGTGTCACCGAACATTTTATACTCTCGCATGATAAAATGATAATCGAGATTTCATTATCCGTCATTTACATATTTTTTTATTTTGCTGTAAAATTAATTAGAATTAAATTCTGAGAGATTTACCGATATTTTCGGTGAAAAACTAGGTTAGGCACTGTGTTCTTCGTGTTCGATATCAGAGACCTTGAAAAGTTATAGTCCGATCACGACAATTTTTCCACAAGGGATACCTCAGCTCAAATACCGTATTTGTGTAAAGTTTTATTCCGCTATCATCATTGGTTCCTAATGTATATATTATACAGAGAAGGCATCAGATGGAATTCAAAATAGCGCTATATTGGAAGAAGGCGTGGTTGTGAACCGATTTCACCCATATTTCGTACGTGTCATCACAGTGTTAAGAAAATATTATATACCGAATTTCATTGAAATCGGTCGAGTAGTTCCTGAGATATGGTTTTTGGTCCATAAGTGGGCGACGCCACGCCCATTTTCAATTTAAAAAAAAAAGTCTGGGTTCAGCTTCCTTCTGCCATTTATTACGTAAAATTTAGTGTTTCTGACGTTTTTTGTTAGTCGGTTAACGCACTTTTAGTGATTTTCAACATAACCTTTGTATGGGAGGTGGGCGTGGTTATTATCCGATTTCTTCCATTTTTGAACTGTATATGGAAATGCCTGAAGGAAACGACCCTGTAGAGTTTGGTTGACATAGCTATAGTAGTTTCCGAGATATGTACAAACAACTTAGTGGGGGGCGGGGCCACGCCCACTTTCCAAAAAAATTACGTCCAAATATGCCCCTCCCTAATGCGATCCTTTGTGCCAAATTTCACTTTAATATCTTTATTTATGGCTTAGTTATGACACTTTATAAGTTTTCGGTTTCCGCCATTTTGTGGGCGTGGCAGTTGGCCGATTTTGCCCATCTTCGAACTTAACCTTCTTATGGAGCCAAGAAATACGTGTACCAAGTTTCATCACGATATCTCAATTTTTACTCAAGTTACAGCTTGCACGGACGGACGGACAGACGGACGGACGGACAGACAGACATCCGGATTTCAACTCTACTCATCACCCTGATCACTTTGGTATATATAACCCTATATCTGGCTCTTTTAGTTTTAGGACTTACAAACAACCGTTATGTGAACAAAACTATAATACTCTCTTTAGCAACTTTGTTGCGAGAGTATAAAAATAACAGCTTGACACGAGCCACTCGTGTTTTGTCAAAAAGGAAGACTATTGAAAAAATTTCTTCTACTCGGATCACCCGTTATTATGAAGTTTTTGGTTTTAAAATTCATCTACCCATGTCTAATTATGTTGTGCTCTCAGTTAGTCAGATTTGAGGTTAGGTTAGGTTTCGTTGTTTATTACCACGACGGAGATCATGGAGATACAGCTTAGACACTTGAAACAGTGGTTAGGATACAAACCGATTTGAGTGTTTGTACATACATAGACATACTATAGGACATACCACTGGTCCTTAGTGAAGCCAGATAAAGGTTCTTTTTGAGCTGAATCATTCATAATATAGAACGTTAATGCTTTTGTCGAAACTTAAGAGGCAAGAAGTTAAAATGGAAGAAGTTATTCCTTATGTTGAAAATTGAGAAACTTTTCCCGAGAGAGGAGGAATAAATAAAAGGTTAAGGAACGTAATTTGCCTTTGTTTTCCACATCACGAAAAAAATAGTAAAAATAGTCGGTATCGTTTGAACTTTTCCTCAGATTGCTTTAGTTTGTCAGAGCAGATAATATAACCACAAATTACAAAATAACAGATGCGAGAAAGTATAATACAGAAAAAGATCTTATCAAGGCTTTATTATTAGTGAAACACATATCTTCTTGAGCCATTTATAATGAAGAAATCTATTGATAAATATATAAAGAAAGATTATAAAAATTTAAAATGCCTTAATAAAAAATACTGCCTTGAACAATTTGTGTACTCATACATACACAGATGTCTACGTTTTTAAGAATTTAATTGTACTCAGTTGCGGACCCGTTATCTGCTTTTCGCTATAGCGTCACTACAATAATGTTCACAGAATAATTCCACGGCAAAGCTAATATTTTCTTAATTCTTTTGAGCTTATATTTACTTAAGAATATTTACTCATATGTTGTTGGTTTTGGCATCACAGCAAACATTTATAAATTTTTTTTTTTGCACATTTCCAGGAAATCGCAGCGATTCTTATCAGTTTTGATAAGCACAATGAGTGGCAATCCAAGGAAGTCAAAACCAGGTGAGTCAAGCCAAAAATTATTGCGTTGAAATTATCTCGTACGTTGAGTGGATCTAAATTGTAACGTAATGTACATAAAAACACATGTATGTATGTACGTATGTATCTATGTATATTTGATAATGTACTTGTAAAGTTGCCTCAGCCGCCAAGTCCAATGTACTACAAGTATATACCATGTAGTATCAAGTGTTTTATGTCGATGGTCACTCAAGTCCATTTAAGTAAAAACTAAATATTTGTTTATTCCGAGGGGATTTAGAAAACATAATGCTCAAATGCTTATTATGCCACTGTCTGCTGTATATTGACACTTGCCTAATTGTGGAAAGAGAAGAGTGGAATAGGGGTGAGGTGGACAGGGACACAGAAAATACATATTTATATATAGAGATACAGTATCTTAAGGTTTTGTTAAAACAAGTGAAAGAATGCCTTGATTTCTTAGTAGATCTAACATCCTATTTCACGATAAAACTGCAAGGTGTTCCAGGACATACCTATATTCCCGGCAACTGTGAAGTAGATGAATTAGCCAGAACGCGCACCACCCTTCAATTATGTAGACTCTGATAAAGATGGGGATAATATGTGTTCGGCTACTTGTAAATATATAATCCACAAACATGTTATAGATGTAACTGAGTCTCGGTCAATCTCAACTTGTTCAACAAGCAGGCAAGCGTTGCATAAATAGAAAATGGGTCGCACAAACCGACTATTAAAACTCAAAAGAATGACATATGAACTCTAGCAGATCAAGAGATATAAGAAAAATAGGCTATAGAACAACTTCTAAGCGTTTGTAAGAATTTCTAAAAAAAGGAAATAATCGATGTCTCGGAACATATAAAACTGTTTGCATTGATGAACTTCAGCAAGGCACAGGATGGTTCAGAGAAGACATTTGTTGTGAGGATTTTAGTCCGTTGGTTTCACATTATGAATTCTAAAGGCCTACATGTGTCATTAGACATCCCGAGTGAAGTATCTCGTTCCTTTACTCTGTAGCAAACTACTGACGATAAACCAGTTATTCCCCACTTCAAACCATAATGCCAAACCCGTAAGTTCTCAAGGATCTTGATGAGATACTACACATTTGTATCATATTCATACAAAATTTCCTTAAATATTCTTAAATCATAATCTCCGAGGTATTAAACCTCCTTGGGAAGCTTGCTTTCGGTTTTTCTTTTCTACTTCAATCCACAAAAAGTCTATGAGCTTCCATTGTCTACACTTTTGGGTTCTGTAACTCACTCTTAAATATATTAGGGGTACTCAAATGTGTCATAAAGCATCGTAAAATCATAAAGTCGTAAATTATACTAGTTTCAAAAATTTGTTGTTGGATTGTATACTAAAATAAGTTTACGCAAAGACAACTGTAAACGCTTTGTTTTCGAATCGTTATAACTTATAACTTTAGGAGACTATGTGAAACCCCTAATTGTAGAGTTAAAAATCTTTCGACCCCGTCTCTTGAGTAAATTCTGGGCAAAACGTAGGACTAGGTATTACTCGTATGCAAAAATGTATATATGTTTCAAAAGTTTTCACTTCATTAACCCCCTTTATCTATTTACAGACCGAAGAGCGGTTCGCTGCTGATGTACTCCCGCAAGAAGGTTCGCTACCGCCGTGATGGCTACTGCTGGAAGAAACGCAAGGACGGCAAGACCACGCGCGAGGATCACATGAAGCTGAAAGTGCAAGGAACAGAGGTAACGGAGCTCTTGTTGTTTATAGAAGTACACCATGCTTTAAGTGGCCGTAAAAGGTTCACACGTTGTTGACGTTAATTTCCGCGTAAGCTTTGTTGTTGTGCTTGGTACTGGTGCTTTTTGTTCGTCGGCGAGCCGGACAACACTTGCTGTGCAATTAGGCAATTAGAGCCAATTCCCTGCGCTTGCTTGTTTGGTTTCCTTCTTGCTTGACAGCTTTTTTGATAACCTCGGCAATTTTTTTGTTCGAATTTTTTCCACACACTCGCCGCGCCGGTTTGCTGACGGTGTTGGCCATTTGTTGGCCACTTAAGAATGGCGTCGTCGTTAGTCAGACGCTGCCCTGAAATTAATTTACAAGATAATGAAAACAAAGGCAGCTACACAAGAAGAGTATTTAAGAAAAACTAACTGCTCTTTTATCATTTGCTTCTTTTTCAGTTTCTTTAGCTTTTTTTCAATGGTCGTCCGTGCTGGTGGCGACGGCACATGTGCAGCATACGTTGTGTCCTCGCCCCAAGGGTTGGTTAGCCGGTTAGCCGGTGTATCCATGAGTTATGATTTCCCGCCGGAAACATGCATGGAGTGACTGTTTGGCATTTTTTGCATTACTGACGCCCTTTTTACACAAACTGCTCGTGGATATTTATATTTACTTTTGCCACTTTTTTTCGCCAATTTCGTGAAATCCTTTTGGCAGGGGCCTTCTAGGATGGGATAAGCTGCTAATGCAATAAGTTAAGGGTTAAGTGTATTTACAAGTCTGAAGTGTATAAACTTGTCGACCCATCAGCGAACTCACGCTCACGACCCTGGCACTGGCTGGAGTGGAGTCGCGTCCGTGTTGTTGGTGGATCTTGAGCTACGGAAGAATAAAAGAAATTTCTTATAATTTCACGCCAATTTCTTCTAGTTGTTGTCTTTGCTTTATTGCTCTGCCGATTGGCGTGAGTTTTGTTGTTTCAATTTTAAATGCCTTTGTTTGTGATTTCTGCTTTTTTTCTGCCGGAGTTTTTTTTCCCTTCTGGTGCTACATGCCATTGCACATTGCATTGCCAAGCGATTTTCTCCCTCCCTCTTCACCCAGCTCGTATTCTAACACTCGTGTACGCGAAGCAGTATCAAGATTTATGATTTGTTTGAAGACGGAAGCGCCAAGACATTGGCTCTGCCCCAAGCCCAGTGTCTCACAAGTAAGCGCCGGCACTTCGCCAGCATTGGGAAGCGATAAGCAATTGTTTTGCTGCTCTTAATGGTTGGCGAGAGGTGCGGTGGGAGCTTCGCGTATTTTACGCCGTCTCGGTTGGCGGCATCAGCCGTCAGTCATCAGCGGGCGGCATCCAGAGCAAAAACTCCTATTTATCTTCTGGACAAGCCAGTGAACGCGGCAAGTACGAATACAAGTGCTCGCACGAGGTGTGGGACAAAATGAAAAATATTTCACATACGAAAGAGGGGTTGAACTTTGACATTAGGCGGCGAAGCTCTTACTCATTTTTATTAGTGTTTTTTATTTTACCGAAATTTGCCTACTATACCCATTTTTATTATAACAGCTTTTGCTTGCTCACAGCGTGACTTTTCCTTAAGTCAAAAGTAATTCAATTTCACTCACACTCCCCTGCTCTCCCGCTTCTTCTGTTATTTTTTCATATTCTAATTAAATGAATTTGTTTTCACCAATTTTGCCGCGAGATTTTAGTGCATTTTTATGTTGGTGTTTTTCTTAGACAAGCTGGCTTATTGATTCTTCGCATTTATGAGATAAAAATATGATATTTCTGAACTTGTATGTAAGCAGTAGTAGGAGAATAATAAAAATATTGTTTTACTCTTTTACAGTGTATTTATGGCTGCTACGTTCATTCCGCTATTCTTCCGACTTTTCATCGCAGGTGCTACTGGTTGTTACAAGTAAGAACATCTCTATTCCTCAATTACTATTCTTTGCTGTATTTCAATAACCAAAAAGTTGCTCCTTAATATTTTGTGATGTTGATTAAACCCGCTTTATTATTGTGTTATGTTATTTTATCAGAATCCAGATATAGTTTTGGTGCACTACCTGAACGTTCCATATCCAGATGATAATAAAATGGCTGTCATTGCTCCGAGTATAACACTGTGGGGCGATAAGAAAGAGTGGACGAAGGATGAGCTTGTCAGTCAACTTAAACCTATGTGTAAGTAATCTAATTATTAATTCTTATACTAAAAAGCAATTCCAACTCGAAATTAATGCAAATCGTCGAATAATACTTTCATATACTGTATAATAATTCTTAAGTCAATAAAATATTGTTTGATTTGTTAATATCGCTTTTTGAGCATTTGGTAAGACAACTGGTGCATAGTTGGCGGTCTACTATGTTTATACCGATACTTTGTTCCTTCGAGAAAACGGAAAATCCCTTTCTTGTAATTTTAAGAAACTTTGTTTCTCTCGAATTATTACGGCTGGGAGAGGTCCTTCCCGATGACGGAGCTTTTGATATTGCTTCACATTAGTTTACACAGTCGTATCAGTTTTGCGGGGATACCAAATTAAAAGGCAGCTCCTTTTCGTGCTGTCAAAAGCAGTGTTGATCCTTTTTTGACGTTCTTTTCCAAGATGGTAAATATCTGGTCAGTTGTTGTTTTTCTAGGCCTAAAACCACACCGATGAGGTCCAATCAGTTTGTTGACGGTTTTAATATTCAACACAGTATGGTCGATAGAAGCTTATATGGCTTATTCCCCGGTAGTTGGCGCAGATTGTGGGGTCTTCACTTAGATTTCAGTCGTCGGCCATGCTTTCGTCCGACCATATTCTACAAAGAAGCTGATGCATGCTCCTTATCGTCTACGCCGCTTTGTTCTTCAGACGGTTAAATGTTATTCGATGGAACGTCTGCTCCATTGTCATCGATTGGGGAGTCGGGTTCGCCATCTCTAGGTGTGATGCTTACACTGAAATTCAGCGGAAAAGTGTTCCCTCCATAATTTAAATATGCTCTGGCCATCAGTCACTAGATCACCTCTGGGGTTCTACAAGAGTATGCTCCGGTCTTGAAACCTTCTGTTCTGTTGTGTCCTTTTCATTGAGTGTGTTTTTTACGTGGCGAGTTCCAAGCCCAGCATGGTATGATTCGCCTTCTGACTTTTGCTCGCCTTCAAACGGATGTTTTTTTGGCAACCCAGAGGCTACTTGGTCTAATACCGGAAGTCGAGTTACTTGAGCCATACGTAAAATAACCGTTTTTGGCCATTCCCAAGTGAATGGCGCTTAGAGAACTTTCCTCCCATGCGTGAAATTCTACACATGGCCCCAGTCACTGGCTGACTTCATTCCTTATATATAAATAAATGCTAACAACCATTCCGTCTCACTGCTCCGAAATATTAGTATAATTTTCGCTGATGGGAAGTAAAGTATAATTGTAAAACTAAGGGAGTATATGCTCTTCGAAGTAAGTTAATGTGATACCAAAAGCCATCCATTATTTCGCAAAAGGGTTCAGGTTAATTTTTTAACCATTTCATTACTAAATTTTTACATTTTTTAAACATATTTTAAACACGTGAATTTCTCCTGCTTTGATCTTTGCAAGTTGCGATAGTATAAATGTTTAGTTGCATCCAAACTTAGCTCTTGTTTACTATTTTCCGCTTAATTGATTTAATGTGATTACACTATAGTTCTACATCTCGTCATAAGGACCCAAAATCGTTCAAAGCGCTGTTTTTAATGCTAGTGTAGGATACTGATAAATATAAATGAATGTCGCTTTAACTATCGTTAATTCGAGAATTTCCATACCTCTATATAAATAATGTATATATATGTATATTGGGTAGTCAAAAAATTCTAGCGGTATTTTCGCTAGTTGGCGCTGAAAGCGCGTAGTTCTAGTTTTATTCGTCGCATCGGGTCATGCTATACCTTTTTGGTTTCTTTTAAGTCGTTCGTGAGTTATAGCGTCGCAAACATGGAGCAAAATAAAGAGAAAATACGGCATATTTTACAGTACTACTACGATAAAGGCAAAAATGCATCTCAAGCCGCCAATAAAATTTGTGCAGTTTATGGACCCGATACAGTTTCCATTTCCACCGCACAACGATGGTTTCAACGTTTTCGTTCTGGTGTAGAGGTGGTCGAAGATGCGCCATTCTCTGGAAGGCCTGTCGTCGAAAATTGCGATAAAATCGCTGAATTGGTCGAAATAGACCGGCATAGTAGCAGCCGTAGCATCGGTCAAGAGCTGGGCAGGAGTCATCAAAAATTCATTTCAATTTCAATAAAAAAAAAATTCAATAAAAATACCGCAAGACTTTTTTGACAACCCAATATATTAGGGTGTTTTTTTTTAGTTGAACTATTCATTTTTTTTCAGACCCGTCACGAAATTTCCTTGGAAATATCCTTAAAAAAATTCCCTGAAAATTTTAGCCTTAATATTAACATTAAGAACTGGACCAAGGCCTATAAAAATTTTCCATAGAAAATACACTACAATCGTGGGTTTTTATCTTTAAATTCCTACAGATCAGAGGTATTTTATGGCATCACTTTGACTTTAGACGCATATTTCTCAGAATTCTTCACTCTACAAAAATGTCCAGTGCAACAAAGTCGTATCTCACACCGGCGGCGTTGTACCAGGGTCTAAACCCGATTTTTCACAGAATTTCGCATTTTTTTGCATATATATTATCTCGTAAATGACAGGAGTTATAGAAAAAACATACATGACAAATTTGTAGGAAACTTTATTTGCTATAAAAAAGGTCCGACGTCAAAATCACTATCATTAATACTTCTCGAGATATTTAGCTTTTTAACAAGGCTTTATGTAATTTTCATAGTTTTTTTCATACATACCATCTATAAGAATTCCATAAACCCCTTGGTCCAGTTTTTAATGTTAATATATAGGGCTAAAATTTTCAGGGAATTTTTTTAGGGTATTTCCAAGGAAATTTTGTGACGGGACTGAAAAAAATTAATAGTTTGTAAAAAAAAACACTCTAATATATGCATATACATATATAATAAAAAAGTCGGGTTACCGATTTAGATGATCTATGATTTCTTAAATTCGTCTTAGCTCTGAATAGAAAAATCTCTAGTAATAATTAATTTAGATAGATTCGAAACAAAAAAAAAACCAAAATCGAAATAAATTAAACATTATAATAATTGTAAGATCGATTGGTCTGCATACCATAAGATTCAGGACATATAATTTAAGTTCGCCGTTGCCTGCCTTTATATAAGCTGTAAGTTGCGAAAATGTTCTGAATCGTCTTCCATTCGCCCGGCTGATTAGCCACTTACAAGCCCAATCCTAGACAACAGGATAATAAATATATTTTAAGGACCCTAAGAAACTTTTCCACATATGTTAGATATATTTCTATTTATATTTTCTATTTAGTATCCACGGTTACTTCGGACGATGACTCTGATTCCGGCAACGATATAGAAATATCGGTGAGTGCTACCTTTCATAAAAATGCGAATTTTGTTTAATTTTGCTAAGAAAAAACAAAATAAATTTGTTACAAAGACTGCCGAGACCGTCGAATCCTTGGTGTGCCAGTTGATGGAGAAGCAACGTCTTTCACGGCAGGCGGCCTTGGTCAAGCAGCTGGACTGTGGTTGTGGGGATGCGTCGTGCGCCGACGGCAAAACTTGCTCGCATCCGGTAATGCGGCGGCCTACGCTATTGAAATCGGTTAGCGAGAAGCGTCTTAGCATTGGCGATGGCTATAGTCCGGGGGCGAGCGGTACGCCGAATGTCGTAGTTGGTCAAAAGGTGGGTCATCGGGTTTGAAAATTATAATTTTATTGTTTATGTTTGATTTATTCTAATTTCATGATAGCTTTACTCGCGTTGGTCGGAGCGGCGGCTACGCGATGGCAGCGAACAACTACATCATCAGTATTCGGGCACCCATCATATGCAACAACAGACTTTGCCGCAGGAGTCGGCGATTAAATTCCAAATCATTCCACCACAACACAACGAACAACAACAGGCTTCCTATCATCATCAACAACAACAACAACAGCAGCAACACTATCGACAGCTGACTGCGCGAAACAATATGCTCTTACAGCAACAACAACAACAGCAATTGCATCATCAACAACAACAAACACAACAGCATCAGCAATCAAATTTCAATCAAAACTCATCAACAATTTCCAACAGCAATCATAACAATCAATTAAATTTGCAACGATTTGTAGGTAATAACGGCACCAACCACAGCCACAGCCACAACAACAGCAGCGGCAGCAGCAGTAATAATGTCAACAATGGCAGTAATAATAATAATTCACATGTAAATCATCGCTTACGAATTGCAAAAACAACAATAACAGCTACCTCGGGGGCTGCAGCCGCTGCGGCCATCATCGAGCAGCAGGAGGGGCGCGTGATGGGCCTGCATGAGGATGAACTAATTGGAAACCCCAACCACGCGCCGTCAAATGCCCATGGCACCCTTAACCGCAGTGGCAGCTTTGGGAGTGTTGGTGGTGGTGGCAATTGTAGTCAATTAGTGTTGACACCTCACCAGCAGCAACAGCAACAACAACAGCAAAATGTAATAAATAACAATAGCAATTACAGCTTCAATAAGCATCAGCAGCAACAACAACAGCAGCAGCAGAAACAAACTGATACACACACTTCGTCTACTTCTTCCACACAACAACAACAACAGCAAGATTTTTACAATCGGTTGCAGCAACAGCAACAGAAGCAAACAACGAATGACATAAATATGTTTTCCGTCTCCAATTCATCCTCGCAATCACCACAACAGCAACAACAACAACATCAGCAAATGCACCACCCACATGCACATTCGCAATCTCAAATGCACACACACCAACAACAGCAACAGCAGCAGCAGCAGCAGTCACAACAATCACAGCAAGAACAACAATCAGCAAATACAACGACTCTGAATATTTCCTCGACGACATTTTCATCGTCATCATCGCCGTCATCGTCCTCCTTGTCGACAGTGGAGCCGATGTGTATGTCGCCGGAGCATCAGCCGTCGACACCAGTGAGTCCAACCACGCTAGGTTTAAGCAGCAATAGTGATCCCTTACAGCAACACCAACAACAACAACACGCAACTTCTTCGACGAATATGGTGGGAGGTGGTGCGTTGGCAACAACCTCACCCTCGTCTCAGTCGATTATGAATGATAATATGGGTCATCATAAACATGCGACCATTGGCGACACATTGGCTGCCGAGACCACAAGAGTTGATGAAAATTTAATTGGCGAAAATGCCAGTGAGCTGGACAAATTCGATTCGCCTGCAGAGGATGACGATGCAACGGAGGTAAGCTAATCTATTTGCTTGTGATTTTGCTTAAGTTCCTACACTTAGTTGGATCGTTGAGTCCTACACAGAAGATAAACCCTTTGGAGTATTTGTCTTTGTTTTCGAAATACGTTTTACTTATCGTATGTATCCGAGAAGTCGGAGTACAGTTAGAGGTTTTCAATCAGACATTTAACAAATTGTTTTGAATTCATCCATAGAAATGAGAGCTGCCCAAATCGTATTTGAATCGACTTTAATAAAAAAGCACACACTATCTGGAAGTTAGTTTCATGTACGCTTTGTTTTAAAATATTGCTATAAATCTTATAAAGTTATATAAACATGAGTTAATGTTTGTAATGTAGATCCGTCTTTCGATGGAACGTGGTACGTTTTTAAAAAAGATTAATCTACATATTTTTGGGCCGCTTCAGTAAATACATAAAATCGTTTGGCTTAGTAGTAAGTAAACGTCAGACCAACTGCAGTAAAAGTGGCTAACAATTTGTCTTTGGTTTTTCGATTGGGGCTTCTTGATGCATAGATTTCTTCAACCTCATTTCTCGAGAGCTTGTTCGGAAAGATATAAACCGCAACCCTTGAGGGTTCAAATAAGGCTATAGAATAAGTAAAGTCATTCGAAAGTACAATCTTTGGCATTTATATTTTGAAGATTAGCTTTCAAATGTTTGTCGCGGCTATGTCTCAGATAGTGCATCCGTTGAGCCAAATTTTCAATGACCCGTTCGAGCATTTCGACTGGTAACTGGCGAATGACACGCATGTTGTTTTGCTCCAAAGCCTGAATCATGCGGGATTGTCCGCATAAACTTTAGGCTGCACAGATCCCTACAGGATAAGTTTAACGATGTAATATCACACAATCTAGGAGACCAATCGACCGACCTAAAACGTAAAATTGTCTGCTTTCCGAAGTGTTCCCCCAATAAATCCATTGATTGATGCGATGTGTGGGAAGAGGCGCCATATTGCTGAAATCAAATGTCGCCGAGATCACGAGTTTCAATTTTAAGCAACAAAGAGTCCGTTATCATGGCCCGATAATGGTCGCCATTGACGGTTTCGTTCTCCCCGGCATAATTTTTGAAGAACGGTGTACAAACCGCTGTGTTTTCTGGATGAAATGGAAGCTTTTGAATCTCTTCATGTTCGTCGCAAATGAGGCATTTTTGCTTATTACATACCCATTGAACCTCAAATGGGCCCCATTGCTGAACAAAACTTGGCTCAAAAACGTTTGATCTCCTTTTAACTTTTCCAGGGCCCATAGAGCGATGCGATGTCGCTTGGGAAGGCCGAGCAACTTCAGTTCTTGCTCAAGCTGTATTTTCAATTTAAGATTTCTACGTAGAATGTGCCAAGTCGTTCCATACGTAGTCCGAGTTGAACGATTTATAAACGTTGTTCAGGAGTAAGTCCTTCCATGATGAAATACCATGCAATACTGAACAGAAATAACTTGGCAGCTTGACACGACTCATTCGTGATCTGTCTAAAAACGGCTGTTGAAAAAAATTATTCACCCGTTATAAGTGGTTGGCGTTATTAGAATGTTTTTTGGCGATGAAAATGGACTTCACTTGTTATACCCTGAACAGACGCGATCCAGTCACTCAGTTTTCGAGAAATCGACTTGAAATTTTGCACACATCCTTTTCTACCCAAGAAGTTGACGTTCTTTTCGTATTTTTATTTTATTATGTTATGTAAGTTATAACAACCAGCTAAGTAAACACTAAATTTTTTTCGGTGCAGACGTCATCGGGTAGTGATATGAAACCCAATTCAAATACTTCCAAAAACAACAACCACAACAATTGTAACGACAACAATCAAGTAATAGAGTACAACAGCAACAGCAATACCGATGGTTGTGTAAATATTGGTGCTTCCAACGATGATGCCAAGGTAAACAATGTACAACAGCAACAACAGCAACTGCAACACGAACAAACCAATCCGAATTCCCATGAAACATGTGAAAACGAACAACAACAATCCCATACAATTGACTTTGAATCACTGGAGCTGGGCAGCAATGGGGGAAATGGTGTTGGTCAGCAACAAACACACCACCAACGACAATCAGCTTCACATTCCACGCACGATTTGAACGATTCACTGAGCTTCCTTAACGAGACACTCGATCTCTCACAGGAAGATATCCAACGTACGCTCATCGCGAATTTGCCTTTCGGCGCGACAAATTCCAAATTGACAACAACCACAGGAGCTGCCGAGCCGCATATGATGAGCTCCATCGACTTTTTAGGCGGAAATTGCGCCGGTCAAAGTGACGATGAGATTCTCGTGCATGGCGTTAGCTGTGAAGGAGACGATGAAGACGCCGATGATGTGTTTGCCCATTTGGATGCGTTCGACATGCTGGTCGAATTTCCCGAATTGGACTTGGATGATAAGGAAGCCCTATCGAATACCGTGCAGCAACAGCAGCAACAACTACATCAACAGCATGTCGGCATACACGGTTCATTAGAGCAGCTAAACAACAGCCAAGCGCACTGCTCTGCTGGCATGGTGAGTGACAAAAAACTGCTAAACATTTGCGACTTCAGTCCGGAATGGGCATACACGGAAGGTGGCGTCAAGGTGCTCGTGGCCGGGCCATGGACTGCGAACGCCTCGTACACGCTGCTCTTCGACGCACAGCCGGTGCCGACGCAGCTGATACAAGAGGGCGTCTTGCGTTGCTATTGCCCACCGCACGAGGCCGGTTTTGCTACATTGCAGGTGTCTTGTAACAATTACATAATCTCTGACACGGTATTATTCGAGTACAAGACCACGCTGTACCAAGAAGCGCCCTACGATGCGTACACCAATGATTGTCTGTACAAGTTTACGCTCCTCAATAGGTTGGCATTGATAGACGAAAAGATGCAGGTGAAATCGGAAGCATCGGCGACGCTGGTGAGTAGCTCCACAATACGATAATTCTTATTTTAAATATGTATTATTAGTGTACTACTTCATTTTTTGTTTTCTTGTTATAGTTTGAGCAGCAGACACTTTTACTCCACAAGAACTTCGAGGACCAACTAGTGGGCTATTGCCAAGAGCTCATGAAACGCACTTGGTTGCAGAACGGCAGCAACTGGAGTGGCGGCTTCAAAGGTATGACGCTGCTGCACTTAACAGCAGCGC
This sequence comes from Bactrocera dorsalis, assembly GCF_023373825.1. Classification (NCBI taxonomy): domain Eukaryota; kingdom Metazoa; phylum Arthropoda; class Insecta; order Diptera; family Tephritidae; genus Bactrocera; species Bactrocera dorsalis. Next base: position 54,799,330 of record NC_064305.1, read on the forward strand.
TCGGCTATTCGAAGCTGGCTTGCGCCTTGCTCAATTGGCGCGCAGAGAATCCAAATATCATACTAGAGACTGAGATTGATGCAATGAGTCGTGATGTCTACGGTTATACACCGATGGTAAGTGAAAGTTGTATTATATATTTATGATATCTGTCACTTTTAACAAACTTACTCTTCTTCAGGCTTGGGCTTGTGCACGCAATCACGTTGAAATGACCATTATACTGTTTAAATGGAATCATAACGCCTTGAAAATCAAGGATAATGCTCAACAAACACCCCTAGACATCGCCAACTTCAAAGGGTTTGTACCGCAATTTTGAAACTGTATTATTTTTTCTCTCATAACTCTATATTTCAATAGTTATATTGCTTTTTTACTTTGGTGAAGAAAATATAAAATTTATAGTAAGAAAATGATTAGGTTAATGTTTATAACACGAACCAATATTTTTCGCTAATTTTAATACCGTATAAAAATCGACGGAAGCAAGTTACTCATGTCCCATATAATGTCTAGATGCGAAGTACTTAAAGCTAACTATCTAAAATATAGTGTTACAAACAGAAACTTGAACCAAGGTAGTGACAAAGTAAACCCTCGTCTGGATCTATTCAATGGGTGTGGTTGTGCTAACATGAATAGTTTCAGAAATTGTTTTGAAAATTAATGTTTCTGTATCTTATTTTGCTGCAATTACAGTTATTAATGTTTATTCGGAAGGATTTACTATCCCCCAACTTTGTTTCAATGAAATTCTCTGTTTTTGACTTTTTTCATTTAAAATGGTGCACTAATTCTCTAGAAAGTTTTAGTTTAAGAGACCGCAATCAACTTCTAATAGATAATCCCACTTGTATATATATTTCTCTTGCTTAAAGAATATACGTCTTGCCTTTCAGCCATAAGACACTCTTGTCGGAGATTTATCGTCTGGAAGAGGACCGCCTAAAGCAAAGTAAGAAGAATACATTTGGCAACATATCCCTGAGTCTTAATAAATATTCGGTAAGTAGAATGGCGGATCTGTTCGTTATGTGCTCATAACGGTGCTTTTACTGAACAGCTGACTGATGTACATTCAAAATCACAGAACACCAACGAACAAATTTATGACGTCAAAGACAACGAACACGTTTTCAATACATTAGATGCTTTAGATATGCAACGTAGTCATGATGGAGTCTTCTTGCGTCCCGTAGCGGTGGCAAGGTGAGTATTTGCCTAGTAAATATAATTTCGAACGAAATTGAATCTCATTTTATCTCATTGTTAGTAATCAAAGTCCGCCGAACGCCAGTCGGTTTTCCAAGCGATCCTCGGTCGATAGTGGAATAAATATGGATATTCGTACGAAGCCCGGTAAATCGTTTAAGGACATAACACGTTTGCAAAGGTAAGCAGTTATGTGTGATCGTTTGATGAACGTAAATTTATAGAATCTATTCGAATAATTTTGAAAGTCATTGGAGAAGTTTAAAAAATATCTGGATTGGCGCTTTTTTAAAGTTGCTCACAAAAACTAAAAGAGAGGAGTGGCGTGGTTGAATTTTAAAGGGTTGAAAATGATTTATATCGGTTTGTCGGCAACATTATTGGAACAATTTATAGTGCAAAGTTGTAGGCAATAAAAAAGATCTCCAAAGTTTGGCGTTTTTATTTTTATCTCCTACAAAAAAAACAATCATTATGAAATTTTATATAAACTTACATTCTTATGTCAGAAAGATTGTATTTTTTTAATATTAAGGAAGATACTTTATTTCGTTTAAAATCGGAACACTTAGTCTTTGTTGTTGTAGCGGCAATGTTCTGCCGCGTTGACACTCCTTGACCGGATAAAAATTCCGATCCCGTTCCGGTTCCGTAGACCCACGACAGTCAGCACAGAACGGGTCAGTAGTCTTTAGGTATATTTGGTGAAATATTTTCTTTCTCATGGTATATAAACGTATATGTATATTAGACATTTCGTCCGATAGTTTCTCAGCTTAGTTCACTCATTATAAATTGTATGAGAAAGTAAATAAGGTTAGATCGCCAAAATAACAGTCCTTGACCGAATAAAATCCGTGTCCATTCAGGTAACGTAGAACCGGCTGTCTTGGGAATTGGATGAGGTCTAAAACAATGCTTAAACTACTTTCTAAATATTAGTTTTTGGACTAAGAATCCGATAAAGGTCTGCAAACAATCGCAGAGTTAGATAATACTATTTATCAACATCTCGACCAACCTCAATATATACAAAACGTGTGTGCATATGCATAAAACATTTATAATAGTATTTGCACTTGCTTATTCTCCTTTACAGTTTCGAAACGCATGACAATTTCAAATTGGCCGTAGAGTCAACGCTTGACACACTGGCCGCAACAAATACAACGAACTCCTTACTCTCGCCATCGCGCAAAATGGACTTTGCATTGTGTAAGTGTAACGGTATTATTTCTTTATAAATCTTTATTGTTATATACATGATTTAACGGTTTGTTCTGTAAAATTCTTTTTGCGTTTTTCAATATTTAATTTTTTTTTTTATTTTATTTTGAAAATTCTCTCTCTCTTACAATTGTATAAATGAAATTTTATTTGAAAACAATATATTTTTTTCCAATATTATATGTATGTACCCTGTATGTGTATGTATATCAGGCGAGGTATCAACTGGCGATTCAAGTCCCTTACCCGACAAAGATCACGATGATACATCAACGATCAATAATGATGATGTAAACGATGTGACTATAAGTAATGAGAACGATGCCATTGTAGGTCAGTTTGTGTGTGCGCTCTATGCTCTCTTTGTACTACTACTACCACCACTACATGCATATGTATAATTCACTCTCTGTACGACACAGTACCAAGTACATCTCTCCAGTACACATACACACACACACACTTACAAAAATATAACAGTGCTTAAATAGCGTTAAAACTTAAAACCGTTATTGTTAAAGTGTACTTGGCACTGAAGATGTGTACTGAATGCTGTTAACGTTATTTATTGTTGTTGTATGTATTGTTGGCCAATCTGAGTAAACGAGCCGGAAGAGCTACAAACGTTATTAACAAGTAAACTGGTGTAAATATTTATGTATTAACCGCAAGTAATTTGGTTTAGCGTAAAGAATTGGTGTTTGTACATAAAATATATCAAAACAAGGACGAACAATTCTTGAATTCTCGTATACATAAGTGGCTAAGTTGTTAGTGCATTTTCTTTTTCTGTTTTTATTCGGAATACTAAATCATTGTGCGGGCAGAAGCATTTAGTTATGTAAATAGTAAACACGCACAGGTTTTCTATTGCCTTATTTTGGTTATCATTATTATTATTATTATTTATTTTTGTTGTTGTCATTCATTCATTTGATTATTTTAGAAACACAACTCGCAGGGTTGATTTCATTTCTAAGTACTTTGCATGAGTAATCTGTCAAATTGAAATGTATGTGTTGCTGTAGTTAATGGATTAGTTGGCATATGGGTAAAAATCATTTCAATATTTACAGTATCCGACAAAACTATGTGTACCCAAAATAAGTACATATATCTCTTCAGAAGAGAAATTTATTGCTCCGTTTGTTTTACTATTTTTCTTATAACAATAAAAAATTTACATTTGAACTATTAGTTACAAAATACGTGACCATCTGAGAAAGAGAGAAATATATCTCTTGTCATAAATAGTCGATAGAACTTAGCCGATAGCAGCTCTATCGATTTCTGATCGAAATATTCTTTCGCAACACGACTTCCATGTTTGGTGCATAAAGTAGTGCCTCTTCAGACTCTTTCGGCAAACCATTCCGCTTTTTTCAGCAAATTTAAATTTGTTCTCATCACACCAACCTTTTCCCAAAAACTTGGTGGCATTTGATAATATTTGATGAAAGGCTCTTTGACCTTGTACTGGTTAGAATAACCATCTTCTCGCAGTCTATGCCAAATTGTTCGCACAGAAACATTGATCTGCTGTATTAATCGGGCTGAAGCAATCGGGTCTTTCTTCTTTTATCTGATTGTTTCGGACTTTAACCATCAAAAATCTTCATTTTGCAAGCGAAACAAAGTTGACGGTAAATATCAACCGTTATTAAGTTTTGGAGGAAAATCTCAAAGAATGAAAAAAATGCCGGGGGTTTTTATAATTTTATCGGATACTGTACGTATGTGTAAGAATAAGCTCTCCTAAGTGTTTTAATTGCTTGTGTCGGTGTATTACTAAACTTACAAGTGCAAGCGCCGTGTATAAGATCGGGATATTAAGTCGATGGCACTTCGAGCGAAGTGCTTCCGAAGATCGTATACAGGTGTATTTGCGCGCAATCATTTACTGCCAGCTGTAGTATTTGTTCACATTAAACGTCTTTGGTGTCCACTAACCCATATGGTGATAAAATACGCTAACTTGTGCCACTTGTTCCGTTTTACAGGGGATTCTGATGCCAAAGTGCTTACCCTAGCCGAGCACATTATCGCTGCCATGCCGGAGCGTATTAAGGTAGTGCCACCAGCAGACAGCAGATTTTTCAAATTTAATCATACATACTTATGTTTTCAATGTACTCCGCACAGAATGAGGCCGATGAGATGATGGTGCTGGGCAGCCCATTAACGGAACCGCTCAACTCTGATTCGCCGAGTCTGAATAATGGTTTTATGGATCCACTCGATTCGCTGCCTAATGCACACTATGAGAGCTTCGACTTCAATGATCACAGCTACCGTTATCATGATGTTAGCACACCATGTTCCAGCCTAAGCCCGGCCAGTTCAGGTCCATTGCAATCGCCAGCTAGTTACTCCATATTGGGTGCCGATCCCTCTGTTAGCTCACCAAGTCCACCACCCTCAACTAAACAGTTGACTGAATTCTTACATGCTTCTAGCAGCAGCCAGTATCCCTTTGAGGCCGATTTCTCGAAGCTAACGTTAACAGGTGTGTTATTGCTGATAACAAATGCAAAATATAAGTCTCAATTAAACTTTTTCATTCAATTAGACACCGAGCAACGCGAATTGTACGAGGCTGCCAAATGCATACAGAAAGCTTATCGCTCATATAAGGGCCGACAGAAGTTGGAGGAGCAAAACAAGGAACGCACTGCCGCCATTGTTATACAAAACTACTATCGTCGCTATAAGCAGTACGCCTATTACCGGCAGATGACGAACGCTGCTCTTGTCATACAACATGGTTATCGTTCGTATTGCCGCAATAAGCGCTTCAAGAAATCACAATCGTCATCCATGTCAATTGGCATTGAGTTGTCAGTTATCGATAGTCAGAGCAGTCCGACATCGCAATGTCTTTCGAGCTTCTACGATCATTTCCGAAACGATCAGCAGCAACAGAAACAACTCGATTTCAGTTCCCAGCCGAGCACACCAAAGGAGACGAGCCCATCCGGTCCATTGAAGTGAGTTATATTGGAAATTTGTTTATGGAAATGCTTTGCATATAACTGTTTACTTAATATTTACATACTTTATTTAAATTTTATAAATCGTATTTTTTTTTTAACTTGTAGACGTACTTATTCACAATCAACCCAAAATCAAGCTGCCAGAAAAATTCAACAGTTCATGAGACAATCACGAATTAAGTAAGTGTCACTCTCCGAATACTTCTATAAGTACATGTGTATGCTAAGAATAATATTTTTATATTTGGTTCTAAAGATGTTTTGTGTTTAGTTTAATATTTTATGTTGCCATGGTAATTGTACGAGTAATTAAAAAGCCTTTGCAACCTTATGCCGAGGCCGTGAGCGCTAGAAACTTTGCTTACGGCGAGTATTTTCATTAAAATTTCAAATATTTATTCATAAATATTATCAGTTCACTTTGCCCGAACACATCTCATGTGAAATTTTTGCAACATCAGTCTCTATGCTTAATTATACGAGTCTTTGTGATTTATTGTCTTTAGTTCTTCGATTAGACGCTTACATATATTTTAAGATCTTGTTTTCATACTTTTTGTTATTCTCCAGCATTATGAAAAATTTGCAAGAAATTTCAAAAATTCAGAATATGATGACTAAAAAGAAAATATCTCCTTAGGAATCTATGTTCAGAATGTGTACAATATTTCGAAATGTAACTATGTATATAGAAAGAGTTATTTCTTAATTTTTTTGTTTTAGACACGCTAGTGCTAAAATTCAGTCGTTATACATAATATCCAACAGTAGTCAGTAACCTCACACGTTAAAAATAATTTCTTTTTGTACTTTCGAAGCGTCACTTCATTGTTTTCTCTCGTTGTTTCTTATTTTATGAGAGTTTTCAACTCCCTCATGTTAAGAAAAACTCTAAATTGTATCAATTCATATAACTTTTCCTCGACAAAACATAAAAGTTAATAATATATTTTTAAAAAATATTCTACGCAAGCATTTGGGATGGAAATTCAGCAAGCTTGGTAAGGTTTTGGAACTGAAAGATATTGCAGCAAATATATTTCAATTATATATTAACTAGAAAAAAGTTCCAAAATTTTAACTATAAACTAACAAATTTATTTTAAAAATTTTCTATCTTAGACTGCAGAGAGAACGAGCAGAAAAAGAGAAGCTGGTGCACCAACGCAGGGCGGAATACCTTCAAAGCTTGCAGTATCAAGAACAGCCGGAAATTGTCTGCCAAGTCGAAAGAAAGTAAGTAGCATGCTAATAACTTGCAATTGCACCAACCTAACCTCACATTCTTTCTTTGGCAAAAGTTTTATAATCTCCGAAAGTTCCTAGTACTTCTAAATATATAGCCAAAGCATTAAATAAACTTTATAATATACATGAAAATGTTTAAAAACTTATCGAAATCGGCGTTTGAAAATATCATATAACAAATTTAAGAATTTCGGCCAACTCAAACCAAAAATATCATCCTATAATGGGGTTTTCAATAGGAACGCTACAAAAGTGGACCGATAGGGACAGCAAACGACGCCATATTTTTCCCGTTCTTTTGACATTCACTCTTTAGTAAGGCTTGCCAGTTCATTTTGGGAAGATTTACGATCCAATAACGAGTCGAAATTACTAAAATATAATACCGAAAATCGTAGTCAGTAACCTCAACTTTAAGAGCTATAAACTGCTTTGGACCTCTACGTAGCTTTCGGGAGAATTTTTATGTAGTTATTAAACATAAAACCTTTGAACAAGGCTTGTGTCTTAAGACCGACATTTAACATAGAAAAAAATTCAAGCAAATTTAATTATTAAATTCTTTATACGAAATTCGCATTCAGTACATACATGGATCTGTCCGCGATTTGACTTTCTCACCTCCAATTATTTATGTAATAACAGTAAGATTTCTGCTACTTTCAGTGAAATGCCAACAGCAAGCATGACAAATGAGCTTGCCGGCGCGAGTGGTGCAAACAACAACAATACTAGTAACATATTTACCTACCATTTGGGTCAAAACCAACAATGAGCTGTGGAAATGAAGCAATTGCGGAATGAAACCGAAAAAGTCAATGAAAGCTCTCTCTGCATACACGAAAGCTTTTGTGCCGCAAATCTTGTAGAAAGCGGCGTACGATTGTTTACCATTTTGTCAAAATGTAGCAAATGAAGCGAAATTGCAACAACACATGCATACTTATTATATAATATATACAAGATAAATCTAAATGCATGTAAATACACAATTTTTAGGTATTGTTTATATATAACACATACATATATATATGTATATATACATATACATAGGTACTTACGCATATGTATGTGTTGCACATACATATGCATATATATTCCAACACCGAAATGACGGAAAGCAAACCAACTATAACCTATGACTAATTGTAAATCTTTGAATAGCTTTATCAAACTGAGTGAAACTTTCTATTCGCATCTTTTTGAAATAGAATTGTAGTAGGTCTTATTTACGATTACATAACATGGAATATGTACACATATTTTTGATTACTCCTAAAGAGATAAAGTACTGTACAATGTACAATGAATTTAATTTTTTTACTTTTGCTATTGCACGGTTCTGTAGAAAACTTGTAGCAACTCTACTTCTCTTCCTCTCCTCGAAATGCAGTTCCCGAATAGGTGAAATTCAAAACAATTTATATTTAAACTTAATTAAACTGCTGAAGTTGGGGTGGGGGAAGAGGAGGAGGAGGAGCATGTTTCATATTTAATAATATTTATGCACCAGAAAATAAAACTTTTTTGCCTTCTAAATATATTTATATGTAAGTGAGGAATTAACTATTACTACTATTAACTATTAACTAACTATTAAATCGATTAACTACTTATGTAGCAACAACAACAATGTATAACATCAAAACACTTTTTACGAATTGTTGGAGTTTTTTCTCTTTTCTTATAACTAAGCAGTGCGTCGTTTAAGTCTTACGAAGAATTTTTAAACAATTATATATACATATATACCAACAAAGTATGTAGTGAAATTATTAAGCATATATTAATGATTACTAAATGGTAATGTTACTTATTTTTTACAAAAAACAAAAAAAAAAACAACAAAAACAACATTTTCGTGTTTTAACTTTGTTTTTGTGTTGTGTTTATTTTTTAAGTAGAAACGAATGGCGAAATGCACGCTTGTCAATGTGCAGTGTCGTCTTGAAGAATTCGAAGAATTTGAAGAATTAGAAACTTGAAATTAATTCGCAACACTAAGAGAACTTATTAAAGAAGCCTTCTATAAACTATAAAAACAAGAACAAACAAACTTAACTGAAACTATTTTAGCTGAAATTAATATAAATAAAAAACGAAAGTAATGGATAATGTTGAGAAATAGCAAATTTAATAAAAAAAAAAACACCTTGTAAACTTTTTAAACACTTGCATGTAGTAAACGAGAGCTCTATTTATATTGTACGTATATACATACATATATATACATAAAACTTGATAGTATATATTTTTAATTATGAATTAAAAATTATAGCCAAAAACTAAAAACAAAAACAAGAACAAAAGAATTATGCAACTATAGGTTAGTTACAATGCGAATTAAAAGGCATTTTCGAAATACGTTCATTACGTTACTTAGCCAAAAGAGATATACATACATACATAATAAAAACAAAAATAATGAAAATTTCAAATATATTAAAATTAGCAAAAGAAACAAGTGCGTTTTTAAAAAACAACTATTCTCTACTAAAACTTACTAGTTATTGAATATAAACAAATATTTATGCTTTTAAATTTTTAGAAAAAAAATTATTCAACTTAACATAAACTTACATACTATGAAAATTTATAAATATTTTAACGGTTGATTAAGAATTTGCAATGATTTCTAAAATCAAAATGAAAAACCAAAATTAAACTAAAACTTAACTTATAAATATACACATTTTTGACTTAACTTAAACTTAACTTAAACTCCACATAACGTTGCTTTGTCGACAGCGTTTGAAATATGAAACAAAAACAAAAAAAAAAGATAAATAATTAACAAAAATTGAGAAAGTGCTTACCAAAACTTGCAACGCAAAGAACTTGTACTGAGCTAGTGGAACGGTGCGCGTAGCGAGTGCACACGAACGTTAGGTTCGCCGTTATCAGCGTAAGCAGCGTACGGAATTGAGTTGTAATACGTTGAATTGAATAAAAGCAAAAGTATTCTTAAACAAATGTAAATTAAAATTGTTTTTAAACTATGGTAAAACATTTATTTTTAAATGTGATTATATATACATACATATAAATATATATATATATATATATAAATATATATTCTGCTCCCCTATTTATAAACTATTATATTCCCATTACCTAACCTTAAAGCATAATCAATTAAATAAATAAAAATTAGTTATATTAAATAACAAAGCAACAAACAACAAGAAAATCAATAAATAAACTGTAACTTTTTATTATTGCTAGTGTCTAAGTCGTTTAAGTCGTTTTCAAACTCTACTCTCACTCTACTATTCTAAACTGAACTATATAAATTACAACAACTAATTAGCATATAAACAAGTTTTATGTACGCAAGGCATACAGGTGTGTATGGGTGTGTGGTGAACGAAGTTTTGTAACAAATATTCCAAGTTTTTAAATTAGAACTCTTTTGCACCCACTTAAGCAGTGCATTACAATAACAATGCTTACAAAAATAGTTTAGCGTTTGCGGTTGAGAGAGTCACCACGAGTTATGGAATTATAGCAGTGCCCGCGGGCAGAAAGATCTTCGTTTCACGTTAAAATTAAAAAGAAAAGTGCAATAGACGATATACTTAGTAAATCCATAAATACATACATACATACATACGCTGTGGAATGCAATACAGATGAAATGACGTGAAAGCTGAGCATCTTTAAATAGAGCATAATCCGTTAATGGAATTTTTTTTACTGTTGGCGTTAATATTTCTTTGTTGCTGGTGAAGGGTTGGAAGATGCTTTCCGCATTAATATAAATTATATTCTATTAAAATTATATGCACATATGCAAGTTTTAGTTTATTCATCAAAGATATTTTTAATTAGTTGTTCTTATTCATATTTGTATAATTTTTTTTAAATCTTTATTTATATATTATTAATTTCTCATTTTTATTAATTAATATGAATTTATATATTTCTTTATTTATTTTATTTTTTTACATTTTTAGTAATAAATTTTATTTATTTAATATTCTTTAAAAAGAAATTTGTTTTTGTTTATTTTTTACACTTTTATTTAATAATTAATAAATTTTATTTTAAATTTTTTACTTTTATTACTATAGTTTTAATAATTGAATATTATTTTATAACAAAATAATATATTTTTAATTTAAAGTTTTTATTTATTATTTAATACTATATATTTTTTAATATTCTTTAATAAGAAATGTTTCTTCCATTTGTTTTTGTTTCTTTTTTTCTTTTTAAATTTTATTTTTAATTTCTTGCTTTAGGTTTATTTTTAAATGTTATTTTATTAAAAAAAAATATTTTTTTTAATTTATATTTTTAGTTAATTTTTGAATATCTAAATTAAACAAAAAAAAATTGTTTTATCAGTTTTTTATTATTTTTTTCACTTTTATTTAATAATTGTTAAATTTTATTTTTAATTTCTTACTTTAGTTTTATTTTGAAATGTTATTTTATTAAAAAAAAAAATAATTTTTTTATTTTATATTTTTAGTTAATTTTTTAATATTAAATTTTTTTAAATTCTTTAATAACAAATGTGTCTTTAGTTTGTTTTTTTTCTGTTTTTACACTTTCATTTAATAATTGTTTAAGTTTATTTTTAATTTCTTATGTTTATTAATATAGTTTTAATATTTATTTCTTAACATATGTAGATCCATTAATATTATATTATAATACAATTAAAGTTTTTGTAATTTTTTATTTTTTATTTATTCTTTTATTTTCAAGTTCTTTAAATTCGATTTTGTTTTTAGTTAATTTTTTTATCTTATTTATAAGAACAATTTCTTCCACATGCAGCCAATGCCAAGCCTTCTTCACGTTAGAAATTTTCTTTGGAGATTTACTGCAAGAAAAGTTGCATACTTTTAGGCGCCTTCTTCTATTTGGTCGGCTGATATGAAATGTAGTGGTTTTTTGAGTTAAGCGGTTACTGGTGTGAAGCGGTAATTTGTCCTGGAATGTGGCGACATAGAAAGATTATAAAGCAAAAGTGGGAAAATTTCAGCAACATTTAAGATATAAATGTTTTCAGTGTTCTTATGAAGATATTTAGTTAAATGAAAAATATTTTTTAAATTATCTAATGTCATATAAATTCTTGTAACGGTAGATAATGCTACTCGCGACACTAACGGATCTGCACATTATGTCACGAGCCTTTCTTAAGTTGACAAAACATTGTATGCTAAGCATCAAAATATAAACTGTCTGTAATTTGCCAGATTTAGGCCCACTCGCCATCGAACAAACAATTCGTAAAAGTAAAAAATGGCATAATCAGATCCAAATATAAGTGAATTATAATTGTTGTTGTAAAAGCGGAAGAAAACGTTTTCCAAATAATTTTCAGGAATGCTGTCGAGTTGACAGTCCGCTTCGGTTAAAAATCTGAGCACGTGGTTGTCCGTGTTCATGGTTCGCTGTTGTTAGTCAATTTGTTGTTGCTTTCACATGTAAATATGCCAATCGAGCAGCGTTTAAACAGCGATCAGAGTAGTGCCGAATCGAGAACAGCTTTTACAATAATTACTCTTAAAAATATTCAAGAATTCTACGAACATGCTCTCAATACTTTAACTTATTTCAATATTATTGAAGTTCACATTTTAAAAACCTTCAAAGTTACGCTTTGAAAATTAACGAAATTTAGATTGCCTCACTAAATAGTTATCTTGGGAAAACACATATTTAATTGATAGCTAAAATAGCGGTAAATAGTTACAGTTATAGTCTTGAAAAATTTATTGCTTACGCCTAATCTGTGTACATTAAGGCGGTAAGTTAAAAAAGTCATTTATTTTTTAAGATAATAAAAATTCTAATATTTTTAATATATACTTTCAATTGTGTTATCAACTTTTTTAATTGTGCTAAAATTTCGAAGAATTCATCGAATTAAAACAACAAAAATCATAACAAAATAATGTACCTTACGATTTTGAGGCATTATTTTGTTAGAAAATGTAAAGATTATCTTTTTCGATTTAAAGATGATTTTTTACCGCGAAGAATTCTTGCCCTCGGAACTCTGAGGCGACTTAGTAAAAGTTGATAGACATTTAAAATGAAATAAATATACATATGTATGTAAATGATTAGCGCCATGAGGTGAGTCGATTTAGCCTTGTAGGTCTGTCTGCCCGTCTGTCTGTATATACGCGAAGTAGTCGCTCAGATTTTGAGTTATCGCTCTGAAATTTTGCACACCTAATTTTTTCACTAAGAATTTGCTTATTTATCCTTATCCCTGATATTGGACCACTGTGTCATATGGCTGTCATAAAAACTGAGCTATCAAAATCAAGTTCTTGAAAGAACTATCTAGGGTATTCAAGCCTCGGTACAACCGAAGTTAATGTAATTTTGTGGAATGTCGTCTTTTCGGACAATATTTTCGCGGTGTATATGAAAAAAAATGTTTTTTCTTTGACCCAGCCTAATGTACACACCTATATATGTAAGTACATTCGTAGTCGGTTGGTTTGGGCTTGGCTGCAAGGTGCAAGTGTCGCAAGTGTCGTGCAACTAATTGCTTTATTATTGTTTTTTAACTTTTTGGTTTTTGATACAATTTTTATTTTTTTTTGAAAACTAAATGTGTGTATTGCATTAAATTCATTGAAAATCGATAAAAGGCAACAGAAAGTCAAGTTTCGCCAAATTAAATACGTAAAATGTAAAATTAATAAATAAACAGCAACAAATTAATACTTAAAACACATAAATCTAGAAAAGTGAACTAGAGCAGTAGCGATATGAATCCGGTAGATGCGTACAAACAAACATACATACATACAAACGTATGTGATATTGACGAGTAATGCGGCTGAGGCGTGGCCTGCAGTAGTTTGAAGTAGTAGATATGTAACTTTTGGCATTGTTTTCGTCCGTCCACGTTGTTAGCTTTCATAAAAGAGAATATAATGAATATAGTAAATAAATAAATTGTAAAATAACAAACAAATCCACATTAGATAATTGAAAATGTTTCTTTGTAAAATTGAAATGAGAGACAGCAGGCAAACTGAGAGCGGCACATGGAATTCAGAAGTAAAAAATATACAAAAAAATAAGAATTATGAAATAGCGTAAAATTAACGAATATTTACTTCCCAAAAATGTAAAGTTCCACCACTTAAATATTTCCAAACCCAAAATTATAAAAAGTAATGTACAGAATTATAAAAAAGTTGAAAATCAATACTGTAAATGCAAAAGGAATCTCCAACTAGTATCTAGAGCATATTAACTGCACTTATTTACTCAAATATATACATACATTTATACACTTATATAAGGGCCGTTAGTTCACTGGCATATAGGCCTGCAACATGAATACTAATGCGCACAAACACACAGTTACCTAATGCGTATTTGTGGCTTTGAAAAAAAATTCAAAAAATCAGAATACACCGCGGTGTACACACACATACTAACAAACGTAAGATAAGCAATCCAAAAACCGAATTAATATTGTTACAGAGCTAATATCCTGTTCCTGTTGGCCATGAAGATCAGTCTTCCAATGATAAGACGCCGTTCAGTAAATGAAAATATGCAAATACAACCCTGCTATATATTTTTAAGAAAATTGTATGTGCTAAAAAACTAGTTTCGATTCTTTAAATTGGTTAGAATTGTGGTAATTTGTTGTACATTTGAGTATATGAGTTTGATATCGGTAATATTTTGGGTTAAAAAGCAGTGGCTTGGACGTCAAAAGGACTGGACTTGCTTGCTTTACACATCCAATGAGACTTCAGTACCAGCCTAAAGTGACAGTGTTTAATTTAATGTTTTTTAGAACTTTTCTATCTATCAAGTCCGTTTTTTAAAAAATTTAATTTCAAACTTAATATAATTTTTCTGTTTTTCATTCATTTGAAAAAAAAAAATCTGTTCTTTATTTCCTTGCTAACAAGAGACTTTCGGCAACATTTTATTGATATGTATATATCTTAACATTTTAATTTAATCTCTGAAACTCGCCATTTTTCTGGTAGATACTAAAATATTGGAAGAAAACTGAAAATTTAACTAAATTTAACAACAATTTGGGTTAGTTCGAGACACAAAAGACTTTCTTCTGATGCGCCTATTCTCAACTGAACTCAATTCATTTCATTATTTATTTGCTTTCATATCACATCAATTGACTTTTCCCATCTCAAAAAGCTGCTCTTTTGTCGGAAATGTCGATTTCGCACCACTATAGCATATATCTATCATACAAACTGAACGATTAATATCAAGTTCTTTTATGGAAACATTTTTTATTTGACAAGATATCTTCATTTAATTTGGCACGCATTATTACATTAAAGTAGCGCTACGAACTCCGAGCAAATTGCTCAGATCGGATCATTATAGCACTAACTGTCATAGGAAATGACCGATGAAAATCAAGATAAATGTCTTTTTATACCTTTTCATGCTATAAGAAATACACCTGTGAAGGGTATTATAACCACGATACTACCGAAGTCAACGTTTTGTCTGGTTTTCTTTCGTTTTTTTTTTTAATAAATCATTATTAAATTTATCTTAATATTTATTTCGATGGTCATTAATTTTGATAACCACGTTAGTCGTCTAAGCAGTGATCAAACTAAGTGTTCCAAACAGATTTTTTCAAGCTTGTTTCACTCTTCCTGTAAAGCTGCAGTTAGGTCGGGTTTGCTTTGAATTTCTAATTCTCTGGGGGTTTTCTTCCATATCTTCCACAAGTGTTCAATGGGGTGGAGGTCAGGACTCTGCGGAGGCAGGTTTAGTAAATGTGTAATTTTTTAATGAATTTTATAACTCAACGAATAAACGTTATTATAAATCGAAAGTTTCAAGTTTTGCTGAAAATTGCTACTCTATAAAAACTTACTTTCTTATTTTTTAATTTATTTTTAAAATTTTTTATTATAATTTTTTGTTTTTTTCGTTGATTTTTGACGACAAATATATCTCATAACTTAATGGAAAAATTATAGAGACCATTTTTGTTCAGCAGAAAATTTCCACAAGACTATAAGCGTTGCTGTTTGAAATGATGTTCTTTTATTAAATTATAAAATTAAAAAAAAATAACAAATTTGCCTTAAATTAGTCAAACTTCAACCCTTAATATTTTTGAAACAGCTAAGTTAACGAAAACACCATAGAAGTTCATTTTGCAGAGCATCCAATTTCCTATAAAACCTATGAACCGAAACATTTCTTCAAGTAGTTGGAAGCGAGATAGACATTTTTTATCTGATATAGAAAACTGTTAGGCGTACAGGGTTTGTCCGGAAAGTAATAGGATAGAGTCGTCACGGAAGGCATTCTCCGCCTTGAGCGCCGAGCTACATGCTGCTTGGATCCCCTCTGTCCTTTCAAAGTGGCGTGTGCCACTCGGAAGATTGCCCCTTTGCGTCGGGATCATAGGCAAAGATCCATGACTCGTCACCTGTGATTACGTTATTCAAAAATTGGAGGTCACTTTCACACATGTTCAAATTTTCTTGGCACATTTCCACTAGCCGCAATTTCTGGTCGTCAGTGAGCACTTTTGGGAGCATCTTCACGCACACCTTGTGCATGTTCAAGTGCTCCGTCACAAAGTCATATTTTGATAAATTTCACTACTGGGCAATTAAACGAATACTTGGTCAACGGTCTGTGGAAGTCGTAGGTCTCCCAGTCCGGTCTTTATCAGCGACTCTTGCCGGTCACCCAAAAACGCCTGGTACCACCGAAACATACTACTTCTTGCTAAAACAACATTTCGGTAAGCCTCCTTGAACAATATCAAACGTCTCTGTCGCAGATTTACCGAGTTGGACACAGAATTTAATCGCGTCCCTCTGCTCTAACGAACGTTGCATTTTCGGCTTGCACCACTCACAGAAACACGTCGCGCGAAAATGTTTGTCCTGGCTCTCCACCCCTCTCCCGAATCCAGTCGCGCACGCTCTGAAGTATAGTCGCGGCGGAAGAAAATCAGTCCAATTACTTTCCGGACAAACCCTGTATAATCTTTCCGTTACAATTAAGAGAGCATTTCTTAGAGATGTCTATCAACCAATTTTTGAGAGAATATGTAATGTATATATGAATAAAGTCCAGATTTTCATTTTTCTTTTTCAACCCGATCCCTATTTTTAAAGCAGCCAATGTCATATTGAGTAGTCGACCGGCTTCTGAACAATATTTTAGCTATTTTCTTGCAAACCTACAACTAATTTAGGATCTTCTTAGGTGTAAACTTTAGTCTTGCAAAAAAGGAAAAATACACAAGAAAAAATCTCGTCTCCAAAATCAAATTAGATCAGATAAGAGCGCTTTAAGAATCACGTGTTACATGATTTTTATGGAATCGAGTTTGGAACTAATTTACGTTTCTCTCAAATTATAAGTCTTCAATTTGCATAAGCATGTATGTGAAAAAATCTTGTGTTTATTTAATTTTGTATTTTCACCAGATGTATCATGACTTTAGTAAAACACTGTATTATAACCACATTCCGTAAACGAAAATCAACCTGCATGAGAAGTGTACCTATATATTTATTGTGGAACGTTTTGACATTTGATAAGAGCAGAACACCAGCTGATCGATGCCCAAGTAATTATAATTATGAAAACTTTACTTTGCCTTTAATTGGGGAAAAAGTTGAGCTTATTATGTAAGTAAAGAAGTATTCTATTGTCCACTTTTAGGTAAAAATGCAAATAACACTAAAGAACTAAGAGCAGAAGCTTGCTTATTTTACCAGATTTTGGTTTTTAAAAATTTTTGAATACAAATTTTCAGTTTTTGTTCAAAAGGCTACTTCCTTCTTCTTCTTTTGATAACTGGTTTTGAGAGTTAACCTCGAAAATAATGACAATTTAAAATTATGCATACAGGGTGCCCTTCGGCCTTAAACAATTTGTTTCGCCCATTTTATGAATACAAGATCAATCTAGAAGCCGCACTTATCGGTACCTTCATCTACCTTTACTTTTTCGGGCATCTCGGGCAGTGTCATTCGACACAAATGTGCTTTGTGTTTACTTAGGATTGATTGCGTCCACTTAGTTTTTCGAATAATCCCACTAAAAGGAATTTAGATGGATTCAAATCTGTATAACTTGATGGCTAGTCAGCCCTTTGGCAAGCACACGTCTGGGAATTTATCTAATTTAAAGACAATTTATAAATTAATAAAATAATTAAAATTATTAAATTAGTTAATACTGTTACTTTCTTAAAATGAACAACAAAAAAGCGAGTGACAGCGTGTAGTTTCTTCGTTCTGTCTCACCCCTCATAGAACATGTTTTTAGTAAAATAGTTATTTTTCACTTGGGATATTATATCCATTATTTTAGACCAAACCGAATTAAACTCATAATTTTTTTAAAATTTAGTTTCTAACTTTTTAAATTTTTTTTAACTCGTCAAAACAAGGACCAAGCTCATCTAATTAGGTGCCACAAATGAAGAAAAACAGTAGAATGTGGAAGATAAAAATATAAAGAAATAACGCTCTGTGGAATATGCATATTTTGGTGTAATTCTCGCACATTCCCGTGCAATTGTAATTGAAATACTTAAAGTACCTTAAGCCATTCGGCACTAAAACCTTTTAATATAGAACAATTAATAATTCGATAAACCTAAAATAGTTGACTTTAAACATTAATTAATTAAACAAATAAAAACAACAAACATATAAGAAAATGTATAACAATTAATTAACAGTTAAGTAATTTTATTAACTAAAATACCAATACGATTACATTTATAAACAACTGAACTTGATGTCAAATACAGCAACAAGAAATGTAAAAATTGCAAACAGAACTAAAACAAAAACACCAATTGTGTAAATTTTCGGAAATAAGCAACTTTTAAAAAATAATAACATTTCTTAAAAAACTAAAAAGTTTAACAATATTTCAGATAAGCAAATACAACTAAGAAAAGAAATCCATGCGCACTTTTTATCAAACACACACATCACATAGCGATATTGCGGTACTTGGGTACTTGTTTGAACAAGTACCGTTTACAGACAAGCGTTACGATTACAATATGTTCGGCGCAAAATTATTTACAACAAAACTTATTGCTTGAAAACTACGCAGTTCGTTTGAATCAGGGTTGCAAATAATGCACTAACAGTAATTGAATTGGGTTTTCATTTTATTATTTTTTATTCTGCAATCCCGACTATCTTATTGTAATTAAAAATAAATGTTTGATTTTTAACACACACACCGGTTAAAAATAAATATTCCAAATATGTGATTAAAAATGAAATATTTAAATTATTATTATTTTTAAAAAATTCATTTACACTAGGCTTCAAATGAAAGTATAAATACATACTATGTACATTAGGGTGATTCAAAAAAAATTTTATTTTTTTTTTCAATTGGTACTCGCAAAAATAGGTTCCTAGACACCTCTAAGTTAGCCTCTCCAAAAACCTATTGGTAATTATTTTTTTTTATTGAGTTATAAAATTATTAAGAAATAAAAAATTTTCCCAAAAATCATCAAATTTTAACTGTTAATATCTTTTAAACGGTTGGGTTTACGAAAAAATCATAAGAGACCAAATTTTAGAGCATTCAATTTCCTACAAAACCTAAATAACAAGATATTTTTTCAAGTAGTCGGAAGCGAGATATAAATTTTTCTATCTGATAAAAAGAAGAATTAGAAAACCGTTAGGCGGAGGACCTTCCCGTTACAATTAAAAACTCATATTTGGAGAGGCTTTCTTAGAGGTGTCTAGGAACCTATTTTTGCGAGCACCAATTGGAAAAAAAAAAAAATTTTTTTTGAATCACCCTAATATACATACATACATATATTACATACTGTGCGACCTCAGAGCATTTATTTACCTCCTACATTTTAACTTTAGAATAAATTTGTTAATCAATTCGTGAAGATGCACCGTTATGTAAATAATCTGTTGAAGTAGTATTGCATTTATTATTATTTATACGCAAAAAATAATTACGCGATCGAGAGTGAATAGTCTTCGCTGTTGAGCCTATGAGTGCGCGTCAAATGAAAGTATAATTTTAGTTTTGGTTCATTTTTTTTTCAAAGTAGTTCTGTATTTTATTACAAATTTAATAAATTCGAATTTATTAAGCGAATTTCTGTTATGGCGAATATATTTTTGTTCTGATCGTTTAAAACCACAGTACACACAATCATCAGTGCAGTATGGAGTAGGTTCTTTCATGGTTTGAGGCTATTTCTCAAAATTTTGTGTAGATAGTTTAGTTAAAATCGCTGGACGAATGACGGGTGCTTCATGTGTTGGCATTCTTAGTGAAAATATGGAATTTTATCTTCCAATAAGATAATGAACCCTAACATACATCTCGCCTGGCCACTCGCGTTTTTGAAGAAGGCTTAATAGAAAAACTGACCTGGCCTGCTCAATCACTCAGTTTATACTTTCATTTGACCAACTTTGTTAAAAGCGGTTATTTTGAAGTAAAACACTATTATTTCTTTCTGTTCCTGGAAGAAGATCTATTAATTTATTATTTGTTGTTTTAATACCTACTTGTATGTTAATATAATATTATTCTATGAAATACTAATGTATATTTAACTTCCATTGAAATAACTTTATACTTTCATTTGATGACTAGTGTATATTTCATCAGTTTTTAATTTTGTTTTTTATAGTCAAACACTACATTTTCAATTTTTACTATTAAATTAAAAAATAAAAGTTTAAATTGTTGATCCCAAACATCTGATCTTGGATTAATTTTTAATACCTAGATCGGAATATAATAATGAGAATCTAGTTTCAAATAAAAAATGTTTGTTTTAAAAAAATTCGCAACACTAGTTCGATATTATATTTTTGTGCGCAAATTTCGTGTCATTTACATGGAGATATGTACACATATATATTTTTTATAAGTTAGGTGAACTATGTAATATTCCTATGTAGCATAATTTATATATGTATACACTATATATGTTATGTACATATTTGTAATTCTGCATCCAATATATGGATAAGGGGTATTCATAAATAATTCATTATATAATTTCTTTTTATTCCTTTGATTAAATCAGTTTTGAACAATTTAGTAAATATTTAGTATTGAAAATTTCAATTTCTGCCGCCAACCATTGACGGTTATGTTCTCGCCGACATAATTTTTGAAGAAATAAGGACAGATGATTGCACTGGCCCACAAACCACACTAAACCAATGTTTTTCGGGATGAAATGGCAGCTCTCGAATCTCTTCAGGTTGCTCTTCGTCCTAAATGCAGCAATTTGAGCCAGAAATGGGCCCATCGCTGAACAAAATTTGGCTGGAAAACGTCGGATCTTTTGGAACTTTTCAAGATCCCATAGAGCGGAGCAACGTGTCTTGGGAAGGTCGAGCGGTTTCAGTTCTTGCACAAGCTGTATTTTGTACGCTTTCAATTTAACATCTCGACGTCAAATGCGTCAAGTCGTTTCATACGTCAAACCGTTTTGATGCGAATGGCACCGAATCGACTCTCCACGGACTTCGTGTATACTCTCAGCTACGGCATGCTGGAATTGTATGCTCAGTAGGTCGATTATGTTGATCATATGATCATGATATGTACATATGACCGAAAATTCAGTTTGTTTGTGGTGTTAGATTCGAAATATTTCAAATTTATTAAAATTTTAATTAATGATCCCACTTTAGCATTTGTACATTTGTATTGCTATATTTTCAAGGTTGACCGTGCAGCTGATATGTTAATTTTTTGATGTAAAAGACTTTCTTACCGAAATGCAGATTTTCATCATTTCTGTGATATACGATAATTCTTTTGTTTTACAGTTTCTATAATTAATACCTAGTTCTGACATAACTTTAGGTATTGACGAAGTTGCTCGAATCAAATATGTTTTGAGATTCTCTAAATTTCTGTGGAGCATGTTCTCCAACTTTGATCACAAAATTTAGTTCATCGGTTTCAAATCTGGACTATCAGAGGACCAATCATGAAGTCTTGGTGTAACATTATTTGCGTCTTTGGAGGTTTTGGTGTGGTTTTTGTCGTTATGGTTAGTAAAATTGTTTTCAATAATGAGATAAAAGTCAGTGGGAAAATCTACAGGTCTTGCTTAATTTTTATTTGTGTTTCTTAATATATTTAAAACTATAATTAAATATCTGAAAAGTAATATTGGGTTTACCAAAAGCGGTGATATGATTTCTAAGTTTCGTTTCGCTCATTTTTAATATCTTATGACCTGTAAATCTTTTTGCATTGGATTCATTAATGTTGCGATTAGGCTATTGCTTATGGGGTTATTAGTAGTCATTGGTCTTTAGCAACAAGACAGACTCTGTTCGAGCTTTAGAAGTCAATACTGAAAGCGGTATTCATGACATACGGCTTGATTTAGTGAAAAACTACTCGAAAATTGGGTTCCTAGAATTCGTTGTTGAAGAACGTGGAGGTGATTTGAATGACATTAAATTCAGTACTTAATTAAGTCGATTATTATTCACATTAAATAAAAAACATTTTCATAACAATAAGTGTGTTTTTAAGAGATCATATCACTTTTATTGGAAACCCATATATAACAATATAACATATACTCTTATTTTTAATTAGGCTGTATAATTTAAGTAACATTATTATATTTTAAATATTTAATATACATTTATACACATTTTAAGCCGACAGGAAATTTTATAAAATCAGCGCGACTCTTTACTTTTTTTAGCTTAAATAAACACAGACATATCAATGACAATACTTTGTACATATTATGTGTTAAAATACTTTCTTAATTTATTTTATTGAGTTTTAGTTTTTATTGTTTTTTATTATTATTTTTGAAAAATGTGTTATTGTTTTTATATTTATGGAAACCAAAATTTTGATGGAACAGTGTGAATACCCCTATCAATTAACCATATGTGTCATAAAAACCTTGCTTTAACTTATTTAAAAATGCAACATTGCCAGAAAACAAATAAATAAAAAATAGAAAAAATAGTAGAAACAACATGCAGCAAGCTAAGCTTTAAACCCGCACACAAATTGCGTCACGTGGTGAAATTCCAGCTGTAAAACATTTTTAAATTACAGAAACAAGCAAACCAGTATGAGCGCCGGAGAAAAAAGCATGAAAACGAAAATATTTGTTGCCAGTGATTATGCTGCAGTTGTTAGATGTGCGATTACAAGCGTACCGTTATAATATTTACAGCAAAAACTTCGATTCTCTCAATGCAACTAAGTTAACACCAGAATGTCTAGATCTGTAAGCAAAGAACTATCCAAAACTGTACGAAAGAGAGAGAGCGAGAGCGCACAAACTCACTGTACAACTGTAAAATTGTAAAAATACCGTTTTATTTAGATATTTCATTGTATAAAGAGAAAAAGAAAAAAAAAAAATATATATAAAGAAAATAATTGAAAACTTCAGCAAAACTGACTACTTAAAACACACTGCAATTCTTTGAAGAACTTTTGGCTGCTCTCACCGAATGCTGCCAATGATTTCACACTCACTTGTAAGTTGTAGAATTGCATACATTTACTTACTTACATACATACATATGTATATGGTACTTACAACATAGCTCAGTAACTGTAAAACTACGAAAGTAAGATTTTAAACTAAATAGCAAAAGCGATTATTTAACCACACACATAGAGAGTAATAGCTAAAAAATGTTAAACTAACTGTAAAGCGGTGCTCAGCAACCCCACTTACATACATACATATACAGTGGCGGACAAAAGTCTACATACACCCCCTGTTTTCTTCGATGTGAGAGTACAAAAACTTTTTAGAAAAATGTGTTGATACAGTTTTATTCTAATCTTCTTTCTAATAACAACAAACTTAAAAAATCCATTAATTAATGTAAAACCACAAATTTATGGAATAAAAACTCAAATATTGTGTTGACAAAAGTCTACATACAGTACAAAAATATCTTAGTTCAGTGCGAAAAACTGTAAAAAATGCTAGTTATTAAGACGTTTTAGTATTTAGTTGGGTCCCCATTGGTATCTATAACTGCTTGAAGACGCCGTGGCATTGATTCTGCTAAATTTGTCAACGCTGCAAATGTAATGCTGTTCCAAGGTCCCAATATGCGCTCTTAGAGTAGAGCAGAGCTAGAAATTTGGTTCTTTCTAATTCTACGCTCCAAAATCTCCCAGACATGTTCAATAATATTCATATTTGGACTTTGAGGTGGTGTATTTAATTGACTTGGAGTATAATAAAGCAACCAATCCTTGACAATTTGCGCCGCATGCATCGGATCGTTATCTTGTTGAAATATCCAACCGGAACCGAGCCCTAAATTATCCACCAAAGGCTTCAAATTATGTTCCAACAGAGACTTATACTTATAACCTTCCATTTCACCTTCAATAAAGTCCGAATTTCTAACCCCAGAGGCCGCAACAACTCCCCAAACCATTACGCTGCCGCCACCGAGCTTCACAATTGATACTACGTTCTTCGGTTCAAGCGTGGCGTTAGTTTTCCATCAAATTTTAGCACTTTCATCACTACCAAAAAGAGTGAATTTAGAATCATCTGTAAATGAAACTTTTTTCCAAAAATCCATTTCCTTTTCTTTGTGTTTTTTGGCGAACTTTAAACGAATTTTCCGATTTTTTCAGAAATAAAAGGTTTCTTCCGTGGTGTTCTACTGTGGAATCCGTTATCGTTTAGAGTTTTTTTTTATTGTTCTTGGTTGGATACTCATTTGTGACGTACTCGCTATGCGTTCGGCTATATTTGGAGCATTTACTTTTGGATTTTGGTCTACTTCGTTGAGAATCAGGCTGACGTATCTACGAGATTGTTTTTTTGAGGGTCCACTGCGCGGTTTATTTTCGTTGGAACCATTATTTTTAAAGTTTTTTAGAATTGTCTGTACTGTTGCTCGACTCAAGTTTAAAATTTTAGAAATTTCACCATATGATTTTTTTTTCTTTTCTTTCTTTTATCACCAAATTTCTTACATCAATTGATATTTCATTTCGCGGAGCCATTATAGCTATTGAAGTGTTTAAACCACAACTAAATTCAATAAATATCAAACAATAAACATATTGAAATAAAAGAAAAAGGCTAACGTTACCTTACTGTTAATATAACAATGTACAAAGTATGAGATTTGAACTGTATGTAGACTTTTGTCAAAGCAATTTTTGAGTTTTTCTTCCATAAACTTGTTGTTTTATGTTAAATAATGGATTTTTTTAGTTAATTGCTATTATAATAAATATTAGAATAAAACTGTATAAATACATTTTTCTAAAAACTTTTTGTACTCTCACATCGAAGAAAACAGGCGGTGTATGTAGACTTTTGTCCGCCACTGTATACAAAACTTACTTAAGTACATACTTATATAAATGCCATATGAAAATTATGTATTGTTATAATCACTGAGAGGTTTTGACTTGTATTGCTAAATTATGACACCCAACACTTTTTCCTTTCATTTATCGTTATGATTACATTAATTCCGCCAAGCAAGATTATTTACTTCTAATTCTAGTTAAACTTTTCCGAATTGTTAACAAGTCTTGTAAATGTAAAAAAAAATATTTGAAGACAGCAAAAATTTACAAGTTACTAAACACTTATAAGTATAAATATACACATAGATTACGTATTCTATCTTTACATAACATACATACTGAATATACTTAATATACATAGAACATACATACAAATGTAAGTGAAGCTGCGCTGAAACGAAAGTGGTGCAAATGCAAGTGATAGACAACACTTTGCAGTTTCTGTGTAAACAAAATAAATTAATTACATCAATAAAGTTTTATTATTAATACTTTAGTCAGAACAGAAAAAAGAAAGAACACACGACTTTCATTTCAAGCCAAATGTGGAAGGATCTACAAAAATGACTGGGGGTTCTCAATGATTAACATTGCTAGCAGAAGTGACCAGTCCTTCTGGTAGGCTTTAAAGGGTAGGAAACACGTACTCGTATTATAAAAAAAGGTGATATATTTCGAAGAAGATCATCTCTTTCGCCGCGGCTACGTCTCAGATGGTCCATCCGTTGAGTCCAAATTTTGATCACTCATTTGAAAAGCCTGAGGGGAAACGGGATTGTCCGTTTAAACTTTAGACTTTACATATCCCCACAGGAAAAACTGTCCCATAACGTGAAATTATCTGCTTACCGAAGTGTTCTCTCAATAAATCCATTGATTGAAGCCAAATATTGCCGAGATTAAGAACTAAAATTTCAATTCTCTCCGGCATCATTTTTTAATGTCGCTTGGGAAGGTCGACCGGCTTCAGTTCTTGCACAAGTTGTGTCTTTTATTTGTATGTAGGCTTTTATTTTAAGATCTCAAAGTAAAAGGCGCCTAGTCGTTCCATACGTCAGTCCGGGTTGCAGCAAACGGCGCCGAATCGACCATCCACGGTCTTCGTGTACACTGTCAGCTACGACTGCTATATTTTCGTCAATGCGTACTGGACGTGGTCTATTCGGTGGAATATGATCGAACAATGAATGCTCGGTCTCAAGATGGGTGATGATATTGCGAATAGTCAGCTCAGTAGGGCGATTATGGGGGCCATAAGTTGAGTGAAGCGCAATGAACAGATTCTTACAGAATTTGAATTTCCTTAATAATGTTTAACGATTTGTAAACGTTGTTCAGAAATAGTAGCATGACAGCTTGACACGTCTCACGCGAGATCTGTTGAAAAAGGCTATTGAAAAAAGTAAGGAAGGGCTAAGTTCGGGTGTCACCGAACATTTTATACTCTCGCATGATAAAGTGATAATCGAGATTTCATTATCCGTCATTTACATATTTTTTTATTTTGCTGTAAAATTAATTAGAGTTAAATTCTGAGAGATTTACCGATATTTTCGGTGAAAAATTAGGTTAGGTTAGGTTAGGTTAGGCACTGAGTTTTTCGTGTTCGATATCAGGGACCTTGAAAAGTTATAGTCTGATCACGACAATTTTTCCACAAGGGATACCTCAGCTCAAATACCATATTTGTGTAAAGTTTTATTCCGCTATCATCATTGGTTTCTAATGTATATATTACACAGAGAAGGCATCAGATGGAATAAAATAGCGTTATATTGGAAGAAGGCGTGGTTGTGAACCGATTTCACCCATATTCCGTACATATCATCAGGATGTTAAGAAAATATCCTGAGATATGGTTTTTGATCCATATGTGGGCGACGCCACGCCCATTTTCAATTTTTAAAAAAAGCCTGGGTGCAGCTTCCTTCTGCAATTTTTTCCGTAAAATTTAGTGCTTCTGACGTTTTTGGTAGTCGCTTAACGCAATTTTAGTAATTTTCAACATAACCTTAGTATGGGAGGTGGGCGTGGTTATTATTCGATTTCTTCCATTTTAAACTGTATATGGAAATGCCTGAAGAAAACGACCATATAGAGTTTCATTGACATAGCTGTAGTAGTTTCCGATATATGTACAAAAAACTTAGTAGGGGGCGGGGCCACGCCCACTTTTGCAAAAAAATTACGTCCAAATATGCCCCTCCCTAATGCGATCCTTTGTGCTAAATTTCACTTTAATATCTTTATTTATTGCTTAGTTATGACACTTTAAAGGTTTTCGGTTTCCGCCATTTTGAGGGCGTGGCAGTGGGCCGATTTTGCTCATCTTCGAACTTAACCTTCTTATGGAGCCAAGAAATACGTGTACCATCATGATATCTCAATTTTTACTCAAGTTACAGCTTTCACGGAAGGACGGACAGACAGACATCCGGATTTCAACTCTACTCGTCACCCTGATCACTTTGGTATATATAACCCTCTATCTGACTCTTTTAGTTTTAGGACTTACAAACAACCGTTATGTGAACAAAACTATAATACTCTCCTTAGCAACTTTGTTGCGAGAGTATAAAAAGTACGTCCTTTGAACACGCGTTAGTATAATATTATGTGTGCAACTAAGTTCCCGCTGTTCGTCAATAGATGGCTCCAGCAGTTAGTGGTGATCGATTTCTTTATATGCAAAACGTGATAAACTTAACCTACGTTTTTATACTAGTGATTTTGTTTATATATCATATGCTATGTTTGTGTGAATATGTCGTATAGACTTTCTTCTTCAGTCAAAAAATCGTGGGCTGAAGCAAATCGGAAACTCTCAAAAGTTTACTCCAAGTGAAACAACGCGTCATGATTGATTTCATCGCTTCAAAGACGGCGATTTCGATAATAACAACCATCCTTGCGTGGGAGAGCCAAAAACCTTCGAAGACGGTAAATTGGAGACGTTGTGCCATTAGCTTGCGTGTCGAACGCGGAAAAAATTTTGCGTTAGCATTAGCAGTCACCCTCCAAGCAACTTCATGCACTGAAAATAATTCAGTTATAAGGAACTTGGGAGAGATACTAAAAGTGGTCCTGTTGCATGAGAACGCTCGGCCTCTCGTTAAAACCTACCTAGAAACACTTAAATGCGAAGTCCTGCTCTCCCCCTAAAATTTCTCCATGGATGACAAGATGCATAGTTTTACCGTAATGGAATTCGAGCTTTGCCAAAAAGATGGAAAAAAAGTTTTCACAAGAGATGGGCAATACTTCGAATAGTTCACAATAAGCAGCGAGAACTTCGTAGCGTACCTAATATAATTTAAAATATTTTCGGAATTTAACTCTAGTATACACCGTATTATACGTTCAATCAAGTTTACTAAGATATCTTACACATTGACCGATTTGAGTGGTATAAAGGCAGGCCGAAGTATTAAAATCTTATTAGGTATTTGGGGGCTAAGGGAAGTATTTACCCGATTCAACCCATTTTTAACACCCACAGACATACTCCATATCATCAGGAAAGGGTTCTCTAAAAATTTCAATTAAATATCTCACACATTGACTGATATTTGTTAAAAAAAAGTTTGCAGTCGGCGCAGGGGTTCGTAAAATCGATACCGGTGGGCTTGAATTAATTTTGGTCCGATTTGAATAATTTTTTGTCATGAGCTGGCACAATCAAAGGCAATATATGTACGTGCAAAGTTTTATCCCGATACATTAATTGGTGCTTAATTGGCATTCAAGAAAGTGAAAGAACAGATGGAATATAAAATTGCGATATACGAGAAATAGGCGTGTTTATACAATATTTTTATTTATTGGAATGTTACATAAATAAACGTTAGCTATCAAACTTCCTTGAAATTGGCCGATCAGATGTGGGTTTCCACCTTATTGTGGGCAGTGCCTCCTCATCCATTGTCGAATTTTGACTTTTACTTACAAAACGGTTACAGTCGGACAGACAGACAGTCATAAAGAAACTCGTCTAATCATCCTGATCATTTATGCTGATAGTTCAAACTATTATACGCCCAGTATGATAATTTCAATTATCAGCTAAATTATTCGTCCCAAAAAGGAAGTGAAAATGAGAGTTTGTTTACATTTGCAATAAGTGATAAATTAAATTATTAGTCAAAAATGTTAATGCTAAAATTTACAGTTGGATATCTTTGCAAAATTGGTCAAATTATTACAATTAATAATAGTCTACAATATTACTACCTGTTATATGTATCACCTAAAACTAAGCGGCATTGATATAGGGTCATACATATATAAATAACCAGAATGACAAAAAAGTTGAAATCCGGGTAAGTGAATGTCTGTCCATCCAAGCTGTAACTTGAGCAAGATATATTAAATTTTACCCGCGAGATTATATGAAACGGGCTTTAATGGAACCGGGGTACCTATACCATAGTTGAGTTTGGTGAGAATCTTTTCCTTACATTAGTATCTCTTTGTATCAAAAATGGATTGGATTAGATCAATACTTCCTTTAACACCCGCACACCTAAGAGTTATAAAGATTTTCGAACTTTCGGGTCAATATATGCTCCATAAATCGGTCCATATGTGAATTATGCAAATAAAAATGAGAGAGCGTGTTTAACTCATAACATCTTTGTGCCTATAATTGATACAATTTGGCGTAAACTTGACCTAGCCCCCATATAACTAATAACAACCTTAACAAACCTTATGCCGAATATGTGGGATGTGTACGAGGGCTGCTATATATATTTCTGGCCTAATAATGAAAATAGGCATATTTATCAACCGTTTTCGTTTTTTTTTCGTTGGATTTGGCTCGTCTTGGAAGACCCACACGGTCGATTGCTGTTTTGTTTCGGGCTCATACGCATAGATCCATGATTCGTCACCTGTGACGATCTTATAAACGTCTTTTGAAGCACCGCGATCGTATTTTTTCAGCATTTCTTTACACCAATCCACACGAGTCTTTTTTTGAGCGATTGTCAAATTGCAAATTGTGCGGGATTGAGCGAGCGTCGGCCACGATTGAATTCGTTGTAACAGTTTTTCACAGTGCTGTAGGATGGTGCTTCATAGCCATACAAAGATTTTAGTTCATCGATGCACTCTTGTCGTGATAATCCATGTCGAAAGTTGTGAAAAATGATCGCACAAAATTGTTCACGAGTTAATTCCATTTTTTGCCGAGATGAATTTTTTAATTCCCTGTAAATAAAACAATTCACGATTAAATGACAAAACGTTCTGAGTGATGTTATGCTAAAAAATGTCAAACTTTCCAATGGAAATGTCAGATTGCACCTGGCAACACTTAGTGTTGCCTAGCCCAGAGATATATATAGTTAGCAGCCTATATATGAGTTTTATAGAGCATATTTGATACCTTAAAGTATTTACCTGGCTTTGATTCCTTGAAGTTGCAAGAATATAAAATACTCAGTTGTGCCCGAACTTAGCCCTTCATTATTTGTTATTAATAAGGTCGTAATCTGGATACTTTATAATAAAAAGGAAAACAAAAAAAATTGTTAACATTGAAAAACAATTGAGTCAGCAGTTTTTTTTTTTTATTCCCGAAAATTATTGTTTCGGGCTGCTACACTAGATGTGCCCTTTGTGTTTTAATGTGAAATTA
Source organism: Bactrocera dorsalis (assembly GCF_023373825.1). NCBI lineage: Eukaryota > Metazoa > Arthropoda > Insecta > Diptera > Tephritidae > Bactrocera > Bactrocera dorsalis. Next base: position 54,829,996 of record NC_064305.1, read on the forward strand.
ACCTAAAATAAATACTTCAAGTGTAGATAACCCGCCCAGAGACTTTTTGAAACTTTTAATATATGAAGTTGTAGGATTTATTTATATTTTGATAGGAACTCTATTAAAAAATATTCGGCAAACGTTTCGAAGAACACTTTGAAATCCGTGCCGGAAACAAAAAATTAGGTATCAGGGCAACAGTGGAGAGTGTCGCCAGGAATAAGCGACTTCACTTATATTGCATCGAGTGCAATGAGAGAGTAAACGAGATCGTCAAGAGTGGCGTACGGCTTGCTGCCGAAAAAGTGATCGACGTTGGTAAATTCATGCATTGTCTATGCGATATTCTGAACAGGCGCATGATAAGAAAGATCAAAAGACGATGGAACGAACTACCTGGGTGGAAGACTGTAAAAGTCATGTGTAAATCTATAGATCAGAAATACACAGAGTTGCTTTTGGCACTCCATGGAAGGGACGCGATTAAAATAATCAAGGGCTGGTGGCGACACACGCCTGGCACAACGGAGCTGACAGATCGGGAAGACTGCAGGAGATCTTAAGGGTAAGGCACCAGGCAAACAATTGAACATCTATTGTGCACTCATCGCACATTGTGAAAGCAATGCCTCAGGCTTTCCCTTGTGTTCTCGGTGTTATTATTTGTGCCAGTTGTCAGTTTCGTCGAAAATCTGTAAAACAAAAATTGCATTGAATAACGAGCTTATTTCACTCTAGTATTCATATTCTGAAGTATTCTTATAACCACTTGTATCGAATTGCTGTATTCAAATGTAAATGTTCTGACTAAAGAACAGCGCCCTCAGCTAGCGAGCAGGAAAATGTCAAGTGCTGACGGCTAATATATCTCACCATATACGGCTTTAACGCGATAATACCATTCATATTCGTAGATCTTCGTGAATAAAGCAAACTGACAAATTTTACGCTTATTTTCAGACTGAAAATTGCACTAATTTAACAGTCTCTTACCTCACCTTATATCAAAAAATGAACAAGTAATATTACGACACCTCAACATTCCAACTTCCCCCAGCTCACTTCCTCTTTACTTTTGAATGTTGATTGATATATTTATTGTAGAAGCTATGAAAGCGAATGGTGACAATTCTATCTCAATCTTATATTACGTTGCGAACACACCCGATCTCCAAGCCCTTTGTGCCAACACTCTCACGATTCTTTACGGCGAACTATAAAGATCGTTTTGCACAATTTAGCATCGCATTACTCGTCAGGTCTTTGTGTTGACTGTTCATTCCTTTGTTTGTGTAACATAAAATTAGGCTAAACAATCATTAAATCAGAAAAAATGCAGTCGCAGCAGCAGCAGCAGCAGAATAGAGCCAATAAACGACTCATATAAACAAAACAACAATAGCGATTGGTGCAGTAATAATACAACAATAACAAATATGAAGTAAGCTGACAGGCAACCAGCTGGCAGGCAGTGCACCGACGCACTCGTTATGAAATGGGCGAATCGGTGTGTTCGGGGGAGCGTGTTGGCGAGGCGGACTGCAACTTGATACGCTTGTTTGTACGATTGATTTGATTTTATCGCGTTTCTCTATTTACGAGTACTCGAAAACTATTGTTGCATTTGTCATTGTTAACATTCCTATATTTATGCATGTGTGTTGTTGTTGTGGTTGTTGTTCTTAGGAGTGTGAATGTGTAATTTATCCACCTATTCATGTTAGTAGGGAATACTATATAGGTTTCTGCTGGTGATTTTTAATCAATTTGGCTGGGTTTCTGACAATGATCTACTGACGACACTTAAGCTAACCATCTAATGATTAACTAAAATTATAATATCCGAAGTAAAGCAACTTCCATTTCCAACTTCATTCCTAAGCTGCGTGATTTAAAACGACAGTTTTCAATGTAATGAGGGATTTAATTAATTTATCAAGAAAAAATATAGATTTGACAGTTTCGGTCTATTTCTTTTTTGTTTTCAAACTAAACTTTATAACATGGCGCGTCCAATTTTGTTGCTATCATTTTTGGTATTTATGACATAAAACATAGAAGAATCTCCTCCGTTGGGATGCTCTGGTGCTTCTCATACAAACTGTTTATTGAAAAAAGTATCAGCTTAAATTAGTCAGATGTTATGTATAAGTTTTATTGTGAAGAATACTGCAGTATCCTCCAGGCGGAAGTCTTTGCTGTTAAAAAAGCGTCCGAGATAGACAAAAGTGGTATATACGTCGATAGCCAGGCAGCAATTAACATACATTACATAGCATAGCACAACATTACGTCAGAGAATGTCCTTAGAAGCAGGGTAGCTGTAGATTTAGCGGATGCGGGAAAGCGACAGTATATATACTGCATTCTCAGCCAACAGTGAGTTCCGGGATACAAAAATGCTGATGAGATTGCCCAAAGTGCTATCCGTCTGGCTAACCGAATAAGTATAGGAAATACGAAAGTCACTAAAAACGATACGACGCATCAGGGCGAGATGGAATACCTTAAGTACAAGAAGAATCGCAAAGATCATGTGCAAGAACCCCTTCTATAAACTTGGTTGTATGTTAGTCACACTGTCTTGAAAGGACTGCCGGACTACTGGTATCACATGCGAGCCGGATGGACATATGTAAGTGTTGACGATACATACAGAAAGTCCAGAGAAGCTGACATGAGAGAGGCGCTGGAACACCTCTTATGCTGAAATATAGTTTGAGTTTAAAAGTTCAAATATGTAAGTGTTTCTCAAAACAAAATTTTTTGAAATGGTGCCATTGCAGCTCAAATCCCACCTCCACTGCTCTCGTCGGGCCTTACCTAGAATGCCTCTTCGATGTCTAGGAGCTTCGGTCCCCAAGTGACTAGATTTAGTATTAAAGTTGGATATTAAATCCCTGTTAAACGTCGACGTCCTTTGTGACGAAAAATTAAGCCCATATTAAATTGGCATTACAATGTATGGCGTGATAGCTAGCCGGTATATCCTAACCTTTGATTTACCATATAAGAAATTAATGTCGCTATAATATAAGGCTTTTGTGGCTTTTGACTGCTGAGTATAATATTTGAACAAAGGAAATGAAAAGCAATAATGTTTACTAAAATTAAATCGTAAAATTTAGTAAAGGATGGAGAAGTTCACGCATGTGAGGAAAATTCTCTGACCGGCATTCATTTGGGGGTGGGTAGAAACGATTATTTTACATATGGCTCGAGCAGCTCACGATTTCCGGCCTTTGACCAAGTATTCTCTGGGTAGCCTAAGAACATGAAATATTTCCTCCGCAAGGTTGTGCGCAGGGTTTGGGACCCGCCACGTAAAAAACGCACCCAATGAAAAAAAAAAACAAACAAGGGATGATAGACCCATCTTTTAATGATGGCCATGGCAAACGAATTAAGGTCTACGATTTGAGGGCATGCACCTGGAATGTCCGGACCCTTAATTAGAAAGTTGCCGCTGCCCAGCTGGTTGATGAGTGAAGACTGACATCACCGCCGTCCAAAAAAAGCGATGGACGGGACAACGACTGAATAGATCCTTGTGGCATTTAATACAGTAACCATATAAAGTAGCGCAAATTCGGTGTGAGATTCCTGGTGGAAGAGAGACTCCGTCGCCGAGAGCTGTCATTCAGTCATAACTCCCGTCCTGCTGTATGATGCAGAGGCTTTGGCGATGACAACAATTGAAGAGTCGACGCTGCGAGTTTTCGAGAGAAAGGTTCTGCGTTAATTCCATTTTTTGGCCGAGATGAATTTTTTAATTCCCTGTAAATAAAACAATTCACGATTAAATGACAAAACGTTTTGAGTGATGTTATGCTAAAAAATGTCAAACTTTCCAATGGAAATGTCAGATTGCACCTGGCAACACTTAGTGTTGCCTAGTCCAGAAATATATATAGCAGCCTATGTATACTGCGACATCGGCATAGTTCAGCGAATTAAAAAAATCGACGCAGTGCCCAGTAAATTTGAATACATTTGTATGTTTGTCGTGAAAAAAGCTAGAGTCCTGTGCCTCAAATACCTCAAATCTTTAGGTACACTAAGAGTTCGAAGCAGATCATAATACGCCAAATTATAACTAATTTCTAGAGAAATGTAAAATTTAGGAAATTACTGTCAACTATATTTGGGAAATTAAATTTTAATTTGAATATACTATATTTTGATTATTAAGTTGAGTGATCAAAGTAGCAAAGTCAAGAAGGTTTGGAGTTACAGTTATCGTTTATCAAACCACTTCTTCGACTGTTATGTGGTTGCAATCCATGGGCGACTGAAAACACGTCAGGCTTTGGTAGAGCGACAGAGAAATTTTCTAAGCAACTAATTTGATTAAATGTGAAATAGGCGCGCTTCAAATTAACATAAACATGAACATTCGCAGAAATCTGCATAAGGGAAATATAAAATGTGAAATATGTATGTAGAAATTAAATAACAATTTCCACATACCACATAGTTGGGGCTTGTAAAATGTTCATTACCATAATTCGCATAAATGTATTAATTAAACAACAACACGAACGCTCAACACCTTTTCGCCAGACACAATGCCACTTAGCTCCTCAGCCAAACGGCGGTCTCTGCGAACAAGCAATCCAACACATCAAATGTAGCAGAACGGAGCGCCTCACCCAAGCCAGCGAGCGGAGTGCACATTTCTACAGCCGTAGGTAGCTGGTCACAAGGGCGGGTGGCCGGCCACACAAGCCACGACGTCTTGACAGCCTGTCTGCGTACATGTTTGTACCTGTCAGTGCGCTATCTTACTCATTTGTTGGCAATGTGTTAATTGAACAGAGTATCAGCTTCATGTAACAACAACAAAGCAGCAAATATTCCGGCAGCAAAGAAGAAAGGAAATGCTGTAATTGGAAGAAAGGTGGCAAAAGAAAGCCGGCGACCCTTCCACTCACGTTGCACAACAGCTGCCACAATAGAGATAGACGATTGAGCAGGGATCAATGGGTCTTCACACACATCTACACTCATATATACGTCTGTTGTATCCGAAAAGTAAATTTACCATCACGCGCATGCGCAATCCTATCATAATTTATGTCAAACAAATTAGATAAATGTGTAGCAGCTTCACTGCACTATTTATGGAGTTCAATTATGAATTCAACGTTATCGGCCGAGCAATTAAAGGAGAAAATCCTTTAGCTCTCACAAATGTTGTAGTGGTAATAGTGTGTTTCGAGGGTCTAAACTGGCGCCATGCCACCAAATGCCGCAGATATGCGCTCACAGCGTGCCACCACCTGCGCTGCCGTCAACGCAGCACTTTGTAATTGACAAATTAGTCAGCTAATTGGCTCCATTTGTTGCCGCGATCGAACAACTTGATTAATCAAATGCTCTTGTCATTGCCGGTGTTTATTCCCATTAACAGTTAGCACATACGGCGCTCATTATGTAGCGAAATTATTATGCCTCAAGCGTTGAAATTTCCATGGCAGCCCGGAGAGCATTGCTACGCTGTAGGAAGTAGCGAATGTTAATATTTTAGCATTGTAAACATATTTTATAATTCTTTATCATTAACATTTTAATTGCATGCTAGAAAAATTAATCACAGTTGTTTGAATACATAATATAATAAAAACCACAATTTAGGTGTTAAAACGGGCGATGGAATGCTTATACATAATATAAGTGCTTTAGCATCACATATTCTCAGAATCAATCGAAACTTCATTTAAATAAACTATTATTAAATAACTCATTCTTACAATATAACATTAAATATTTATGGATGTGGAATATTCTGGTTAAAAAATATTATAAGTACCTAGTAATAGTAAGATTTTTAATTTAAATTTCGCGCGAAAACCTTTTATCGAAATATTTGTATATTTTTCCAGATTGGTATGAATGTCGGTGACATCTTTACCAAATATCACATCAAAATAATAATTCTTGGTTGGCAAACGCTTGACTTTCTGAAGTACATAATGTGCATTCGGTGATTTTTATAATGAGCGAAATTATTTAACAAAGAAGTTCGATTAAATTTTGTGTGCGGAATTAAATTTCTGATGCGTTCAGAATGTTGGAAAAGGTCTTTGGTCTTTTATAATACGCGAGCCAGTATTTTTCACTGGTACAAGTTATTTAAAGAGGACAACACACAACGTCCAGGACGGTCATCAACACCAGTTGATGATCAACACATCATTAAAATAAAGGAATTAGTGCTTGAGAATCGACGATCAACAGTAGGGATCTTACTATCATCGTTGAAATATCGGAAGGATCAGTGAAACTCATTTTGAAGGAGCATTTGGACCTAAGAAAAGTGAAAGCACATCTAGTACCAAAATCACTCAATTATTTCGAAAAACAGCATCGCGTTAACGTCTGTGAGTGAAACAATGTTTTAGGATGGCTAGGATAGACGTATTACTCGCTATGAGTCTTAAATCTATGCTTCCGACCAGGAATAAGGTTAATTAGCCAAATATCGCGGCAAAGGTGAGCCAAACCGAAAAAACTACGTCAAAGCAGATCAAAAATCGAGGTTATGTTAACATTTTTCCTGGACTATCGATGTGTGGTGTACTCCAAATTCCTTCCGATCGGCCACATTGTCAACAGGGGATAGTATTTGGGTGTTATGCGTCGTTTGCGAGAAGCTATTCGTAAAAAGAGGCCGAAATTAAGGATCGAAAACTCTTGGTTTTTGCACCACGATACGCACCATCGCATATTGCATTGATTATTCGTGAGTTTTTCGACAAATTTTAACCAATATCGTGCCGCAACCAATGTGTTCACTTGATTCGCTCCTTGGCTCTAGCTCTTCAGCAAACTTCCTCAACTGTTTCAAGGACTGGAGGAAATGTTGATACTAGTGTATTGGGACCAAGAGGAAGTAATTTGTGGGAGACGATATAGATTTTGATGAATAAATTAAGAATTTTAAAATTATGAACAAAGTCTTACTATTTTTTTTGGTAATAGTAGTATTCTATTAAAGTTTGTTCTATTTTGAGATTATATTTAATTCAGCTCAATAACTGAAATCCTGTAGAAGAAATATGACAAATAGAGGATTACCTCCTCGAACAATATCATAATAAATTATTCCAATATAAATATAATAAATATATATACTAAAAAAATTTATACCAGCAACTAAAAATATAATCGTTTCATACGACCCAAATCCTGCATTTGAGCAGTAATTTTCAACTACCAGGTAAGTTGAAAATTTACATAAACAGGACCTAAAACTCCGAAGACCTCAGTAGACGTCTAAAGAGGTGGTTGGGAGCAAAAAATAAAATGAAAATTCGAAGATCCGCAACGGACATGTTAGCTTATTTTCAGTAATAAAGAAAAACTTCGATTTAAATTTTCAACCAAAACCTGAATATAAGAAAATCGTTAAAATAGGGACAACAAAAATGTTTAGTTTGCGTATATACATATAGACAGACAGATGGACTTGGATTATTCAACTAAGCTCATCATGCAGATGATTTAGATATATATTTTATAGGGTCCTCCACTTTTCCTTCGGGCTGTTACAAACTTCGTAAAACAATTAATATACCATGCTCAATAGGGTGATTAAAAAAAAACTTTTTTTTCGTTTGGTACTCGGAAAAATGGGTTCTTAGACACCTCCAAGAAAGCCTCTCCAAACATGAGTTCTTACATACAGGTTTCTATTTTTCTTATTATCAGAGAGAAAAATTTATATCTCGCTTCCAACTACTTGAAAAAATATTTTGTTCCTTAGATTTTGTAGGAAATTGAATGCTCTATAAAAAAGGTCTCAACGATTTCTTCGTAAACCCAACCGTTTAAAAGATATTAACGGTTGAAATTTGCTTATTTTTGGAAACATTTTTTATTTCTTATGCATTTTATAATTCAATGAAAAAAAATTATTATGAATGATGATAAAAAGAACAAAATAATTGCACAGTACGAAGCTGCAAGTTTTCAGTATCAAGACTAAAAAATCTGATTAAGCTAATGGTTTGAGTACTGAGTTGATTAAAAATCCAAATTTTATTATTATACAGTACTTTGTTGATTGTACTCATTTCCAAAAAAAGGTAACATTTCATTTACTGACCGACCAAAGCGCTGACACTTCAAGCGTGAGAAAACAGGCTCAAACGTTATGCATACAGATATATGTACATATATTTTCCATTTTTTGGAATTCATTAATATTTTCAAATGAAAATTTTGCATTGTGTGTTTGTTAATTTGACGTGGCGACTGTCTATTTATGTAGTTATGTCAATAATAATACGCTATTTAATGTGTTTATTGTTGTACGAGCGGAAGCGATGTCTCATCCGCAGACAAATGCGTAACATTCAGAAGCTTTGACAGTAATATGAAACCTGTAAAGGCGAGAGCGTTGGCAGATATGAAATGCGTCTGCCGGCATTGTTTTTGTTGACGTTAATGGTTTCAATTCGCAAGGGGAAAACGTCTATGGGGATATACAGGTTAAGGTGGTCAATAACTTTCTTTTTATTAACTAAGAAGAGGATTTTAGGCAAACCGATAAAAAGTTTGGAAAGGGTTGCTAACAATTAAACATTTTATTTTCAAAGCGAGCATCACTGACTTTCCATATAAAAGGTGATCCAATTAGAGCTGCTTTCTTCAATAGCCCGTTTTAGACCGTGTCATGTCAAGCTGTCATGTTATGTTTGCTCAGTATTGTTAGGCATTTCATCATGGAAAGACTTACGTCTGAACCACGTTTACATATCGTTCAACATTATTACGAAAATTCAGGTCCGTTTTGAAACCCAACATTTATTATTGGATAATACGAGTATTGAACTGAATGAACTACGGACAGTATGCACAGCACGAAGCAAATAAATATATCAGCCGTAGGTGAGAGTGTACACGAAGACCGTGGATAGTCGATTTGGTGCCGTTCGCAGCAGCTCGGACTGACTTATTGAATGATTTGGCGCATTTGACGTCGAGATCTTAAATTGAAATCGTACAAAATACAACTTGTGTAAGAACTGAAGCCCCTCGAACTTCCTAAGAGACAAAACTTCGCTCTATGGGCTCTTGAAAAGGTCCAAGAAGATCCGACGTTTTCGAACCAAGTTTTGTTCAGCGATGAAGCCCATTTCTGGGCATCGAAAATATTCAAGGTTTGGTGTGGTTTATGGGTAATTGGAATCATCGGTCCATATTCCTTCAAAAATTATGCCGGTAAGAATTTCGGGCCATTTTACCGACTATTTGATGCCGGAAATTGAAGCTCGTGATCTCGGCTACATTTGGTTTTAACAAGATGGTACTACTTCCCACACATCCGCCAATCAATAGATTTATTGACAGAGCACTTTGGCGAGCAGAAAATTTCATCGTGTGATAGCACACTGTTAGATTTTTTCTTTTACGAATATGTAAAATCTAAAGTCTATGCGGAAAATCCCGCTACGATTCAGGATCCAGGAGCAAAACATGACACATGTCATTCGCCAGTTACCACATTTCCCCACAGAAATTCATTTACAATATTTCTCCAGGAAGCCCTGGCTTTTTCATTTTTACTCTTCTATAAATAGGGTTTTTTTTAAGTCCCACCAAAATCCATATGTTAAAAAATACTTTTAGTGAATTTTATAACAATACATCAAGATTGGGGTGTTTTTGGCCATAACATCTACAAGAATTTATACCTTTACTTTCGTAGCACCCTAAAACAAATTTTTGATATATGAGTATGTATGCATCAACACGCATACAACTAATGATAAGTGTGCCTTTGTAGATTTCAATTGAATCATAGTGCTTTTGCTTCGGGCGAAATTTAATATATTGCTTCAAAGAAACGAATCAAAGCTTAATTATTTAGATTTCGCAATAAACATATTTTATTACAACGAATTTAAAGCAATTAAGTGGCAAAATGTTGCCTCGACGGAGAACACGATCGCAAAATTACTTAAAGGTAATCACTTATTGCCGCAATGACTGAAAGAGTTGGGTTGTTTTTCTAAATTCATGGAATACATTACGAATTCTTCGCATAATGTTTGCATGTGTTACAATAGACTTAAGCAGCGAACTTGCTCTCTTTCACTTTTAAATTCATCTCCCAATTGAGTCTAATTTCTAATTACAGTCAAATCGAAATAAAAACTTTACCCAGCAATAAATTGTATTCACACAATGTAAGAAGAGCTTTGTTTGCCTATTTGGTTAGTAGAGTGTGTCTGGAAATGCTTTTATTTGCCTTAAATATTGACAAAGCCTTAAAAGCTTAAGCTTATTTTAGTGCGGCAAAGTACAGCGGCGTAGCACTGGCTGAATTAGTAAATAGTTGGAAAATGAAAGTGTTGTTTTTATCACTTTTTTTTATTTGTTTAGTAAATAATGGAGTTACGCTCTGTTAGTTGAGAACTGGAGAATGGAGAAGAAATTGCATTTCGGCTATTAATTCAGACAACAGATAATGCGGGCAATAAAATAGGAGGAAAAATAATAAAAGCAAAAAAATAGGAAATAATATCAAAACAGGAAAGAATTTACCAAATATTAGTTTTTTTTTCATTTTTGCGTATCAGGGTTGCAAATGTTTTTTTTTTTAAAGTGTTGATATTGGTGTCCGAGTGTCCGAGACGTCTGGGTATAATATTAATAAATATATTAATATTTAATAGATAGTGGCATTTTTAATTTTTATCCCAAACTCCTTGGAATAAGAATTGAGAAAATATAACAAATATTTTTTTTTATTCAAAAATTATTACATATTTCTTAGTGAAACACTTATTATATGAAAACAACACAAAAAGAGCTATATTATGGGGGTATTCTCATCTAATCACTTCGAAAAATCATTTTTTTTATATTTTGACATTAAAACCTACTGAAAACATGCTGTGAAAAATTCATATCGAAACTTATAATATTTGATAAGCTACAGCTCATAGTCTCCGACGTGTCGTAAGCGACCGTCTACCAGGCGCCATGACAAGTCTGCAGCTGCTACGTTTCTTAAGGCATTTTTTCGAATCATCATTTTCTGAAACTGTCATGGTCCTAAAAAGAAGTATTCAACCGATTGCTTTAAAATTTCCATATGTTCTTCTACTCATTTATAGTTATCGTCCCTAGCAGAATTGTTCATATTTTTTAAACGATTTTTAACGAAAAAAAACAAGATTTTCATGACTTTTTTTGAAGTTCGACATTTTTTTTTTAATGAAATGGATTATATTTGGTAGGGACGATAGCAACAGAACTACCTTTTTTGTTGGGGACTACTTTGATTTAAAAAAAAATATATATTAAAAATGTAAAAAATGAAACATTTTTTTTTATTACTCACGAACGACTTAAAAGAAACGACAATCAATCAAACACGTGTTAGCCCGTGAAATGAGCTTTCCAAGGTATAGCATGACCCGATGCAACGAACAAAACTAGAACTACGCGCTTTCAGCGCCAACTAGCGAAAATACCGCAAGACTTTTTTGACAACCTATTATATTGCATAACTTTATGAGACTTGTGAAACCCCTTATTGTTCTATTTAAAATCAACATGAGCTGATGTAGTTCTGTTTAATTTTACGCAAAGAGTAGGGAGAGAGGGTAAAATTTGGGAGCTAACACACTACCCTGAGAAACACCAGCTGTTATTTTATTTCAATCAGAGTACATATTCCATGTTTAAATCGAAAAAAACCGGCCGAAAGGTTTGACTTTAGGGTAATGTAATCATTTGTTTTGTTTGGGTGCCCGTCATGGCAAACTTTATCAAAAGCTTTAGAAACGTCGAGGAAGACGGTCAGCCAACGTTTTTCTTCTTTTTCTTCAAAGGCATTTTTAATGACTCGAGTTATTCTTTGTACTTGGTCAATAGTGGAGTGATTTTTTCGAAAGGCAAACTGATGCACCGGTAGCAGGTTCTTCTCTTCAATTATGTTGTTAAGACGCACAACAAGCAGTTTTTAAATAAGCTTTGAAAGTTTTGGCAGGAGAGATATGGGCCGATACGAAGTAATGACCTGCGCTGGCTTTCCAGGTTTATTAAACATAATCACATCTGCAGGTTTTTAGTAAACAGATACGTATTGTAGATTAATAGCAGGGTATATGATAGTTTGTGGAAGCTGTTTTGAAATTTCGCTGGTCATAAGGTCAAATTCAGGTGATTTTTTAGACTTCAGTTTTCTTTTTTTTATTTCTGCACATACCTCATCGCTAGCTCGTGAAGGAATTTCGGTGTGATTGTCTTAAGTATCAGGTTCCATTTCTGATGCATTAGATGTGTCATATGGTTCAAAGACACTTTCAAGGTATTCCGGAAAAACATTTGCTTTCTCTATATCGCTTTTGGCCCATGTCTGATCTGATTGAGAAAAAGCTAATTAAATATGTTGGTGAATGGTCAGAAGTCATACCCAAAATGCTTTCTCTGCACATATAATTTGAAGAGATATGTTTGGTAATGAAAAAATCAATAAGATGTGTTTTAAGTGGTCCTGTTGGCCAGTAAGTTGATGTTCCAGTAGACATTATATGACATCTAGTCATGTGAAGAGCTTTCAATAACTCTCTGCCCTTTCTGTCACCCATTATAAATCGTTTATTATGGTTATTGATCAGTTCTATAAATATCGCATTTGCTGGCTTGGAGGACTGTAATCTGCTGTAAGGGACAAATTGTTGTCACTATCTATCGTTAACGCTATTGCTTTAAATTCTTTTGTAGATATGCGAGTGTAGTTAGTAGGATGTACCTCACCACAGTAACAATGATTGACTGCTTCGCAGACTTTAAATTCTGCTATCATCTAAAACCAAGTTATTAAAGGAAGAGTGTACTCCCCGATAGCAAAGCGTTAATACTGTCCTTGAGATGGCTGGTTTCATAATCAAACTACTTCGTGAATATAGTTGTTTAGGTGCCAGGTATTGCTGAAAACAATAAATTCGAAAAGCTTGCAAGAAAGAAACTGAGAACAAGTCAAAAATTCGCCGACTTATTTCGGGCTTGCACTTGACTAGCGCGATGGGTGCTGGTCCACTATCAATAAATAGTATTGATGATTGCGAGCCAGACCAAGACCGAAATGCAAAAAGTCCGTTAAACTATTCGCTTTTAGCAAGCTGAATTTTACAACGATTGTAGAGAGAGGTTTCAACCGCATACAATTAATACGCAAAACTGAGATTAAAATTTTTGGCTGGGATTGAAGCAAGAACAATTTTAATTAATTACAATAACATACTGGTAGCAGCTGTTTTCAAAACTATTCTCAATTGTGAACTTTTGAAAATTCTTATATTTATAGCGTTTCCCACCTCTTTTATTTTATTTAATTAAAATATATAATAAGAAATAAATTGTCCGAAAATATGATAAAAGACGAAGTTTCTGAAATATATTTGGTGTTATGATAAAAACCATTTGTCTAAATACATAGCCGAAAATAGACGAGTTTTATGTTTTAGCAAGTTATATAATCTGCAATAGTCTACAAAGCTATTTGAGCGAATAAATGGGCAAAGCAAATAATAATAAACACACACAAGGGTATCAAATGGAAATTATTAGGTAAGTCTTCAGTAGAGTCAAATAAATAAAATATTTAATTCACGCCCTAGGTTAGGGTAGAGCTCAAAATGCCTGAAATTGACAATTCAAATTCATCGGATTTCTCTTCTTCACCGTCTTAGGGACTTGCAAGGAAATAATTAACTCCATTCGGATTTAAACGAAGCTTGGTAGTATAGTACGTATCTTTTAAGCTTTTTTCCAAAGTTTTCAGTCTTGTAAAATACACTAAAAACTTATAATTAAAACTTTAAGTGAGTATAAGCGGTAATATCCAACTCGTAGCCATCCGCTTTGAAAAATAGATTTTCAAATTAGCTGTTTTAGCAGACCAAACGCTTCGAAACTTCAACAAATTGAACAATGGACTCTAAAATGATATTTTGAAAATCAAAAATTGAGAAGATCATATTTTCGACGCTCCCGCATAGTTGTAAACTCAAGTTCGGAGTTTTTTCAATAACAGGAATACAAATTACCGTTGGTTTTTATAACTAACTTTTCGATTTTCGCATCCGCTAGTGGCTTCGGTCACGGAATAAAACAGCTCGCGGGTATGCACTAACAACTTTAGACATGGCACTCGCATAAACAAAATAATTAAATATAATTTATATATTGAATTAAATAAAACATTCGAATAAATAACTGGATAACTTATGCGTCGTGTCTCGTGTCATGTCGCTGGAAACCTGTCTTCGATGCAGCAGAAAGGAACAATAAAACAAGGCCAACTAGACGACATACTTGCCACGCCGTTGGCTACGCTTTTTTGCAGAAGAAATACTTTTGGAAAAAATAAAATTTACAAAATTGAATTTTGTTATTTGGAAAAGTACGACACATGCAAATGCGAGTGTTGCGGTAATTATGTAATGTTTTCAGTGGCTTAGGCGAAAGGTGCAAACTCTGCAGCACACTGTTCATGACTTTCGGTTAAGTGAGTGTGATATTGCACACTCAAACTGTCAAACTGTCAATAAAATACTTTATTACAAAAATTCAAATTGGCATTATTTCTATGACAGCAACAACACATCTCGCGCGCACTTTTATGACACGAGTGATTTACGATCATGACAATTAGTGACACTACAACAACTTCCGTTCGGCGACAGCAGCAACCGCTAAGTATTGTTGTCGTGCACTTGTCGTGCATTGTTGTTGTTGTCTTAATCATCTATATACTGTTTAGTGAGTCGAAAATTCCAAAAGTGTGACGGATGGGTTAGAGACTAATGGAACTTCCATGTAAACACGGCTAAACTATCACGACACACGAAGCGGACGGCAGAATTACTCATGAAAATTACAAAATTAAATGTAAATGCTTTCCACAACCACGCACACACACACTCATAGAACAATCAGCGTTGAGATTTGCATTATTAGGAATCTATATGCTTATTTTTGTGTTCTTGAGTGTCAATACCTAAATTGGGAAATTTCAATTGACTTCCAGATCAAAACTTCGCTCGCTTTCATGCTGCTAGGGTCATGGCGAATATGCACATACAATATGTATATACTAAAAGCTGCCATACATTACAAAATAAATACTACGTGTGCTACCTCTGTGCATACATCTGCCTAAATTTATATAGTATGTCTCTCTGTATGTGGATATCAACGTCACCTTCGACAGAATATCGCCTTTTCGCGTCAGATACGGACAAAAATAATTGGCGACTCATTAAAGTTGCATGAAATTACTGCTTCAAGCGGCTTGTTCGATTCGTCAACAATGTCGAACCGGCAGCAAATTGCCGATCACTAAATTGCACACTTCAAAAGCACTAACTTCGCAATAAAAGTACATATTTACTCGTGATATTTGTGCGATCTTTTCGGCACACACATATGTATGTATGTATGTACGTAAGCGTTGGTAACATCTTTATTGGTTCGACTTGAAATGAAGCGAAGAAGCGGAGTGCTCAAGTTGCAGTTGAAAGCTCGTAAGGCTCTCCGCACCATGCAAGTATTCGCGATAATATCGCTTGGAAAATTTATTTGACGCTAGTACAAATGCCGATAAGTTATGACTTTAGCAATGATTAACATACGCCACATCTTACATCTAACACACACACATAGATCGCCACCAAATGAATATTCAACAGTTGACGGTGCATGTTTGTTGAAAAGAGGTCGGTCGGTCGGTTGGTCGGTTGGTCGAAAGCTTGTTAAATCTGAGTGCCAGTTTGGAAATGTCGCGCGACACTCCTTTTTACTATAAATATGTAATAATATTCAATATAATATGCAAAATCTTTAATTTATAATATTTAATTGATTTAAGTGACTTTCAGGCGTACGCAGTTGCAATTAGTCGATTCAATTCTTTTTATTTAAACATTTATTTATTTTTCCATAAGTCTGACTGCAAGACAGTGCAGCTTGAGTGCGGTTACGTTGACTGCTTGGTAGGTTGAGCTTAGCGACCACTGAAATTGTTGATGAAGAAAATGGCCCAAAGCAGCTAATAAATGGCGAGGTACATCTATTTACTACAGTACAACTGCATTTGCATCACTTTTTCGTTACCTCAAAATATCTTATGGTGTACAAAGATTAATAAGTATTTACTTAAATTGGTTATTACAACAACTTCTTTCTAGTTTTATAGGCCAACGGCGTAAACTAAATATAATAGACAGCCATTCAAAGGGCCATAAGCAAATGGTTTATATGATTGTTGAAAAAATTTGTTTCAAGAACCCATTTGTTCAAGTTGAGATGAAAAGAATAAAAAAAATTTTCAAAAAAAGTGAATAACAAATTTTTTTAACTTTGCAAGTTATCCTTTCCTCAATCGCTTTGTAAAGTAGATACATATTTATATAAATGGCTCTATACTGCTGCTGAATTTTAGGTAGAAGTGAGCTTCGGATTTTGCTTTAAAAACAAGCTTTCTATAATTTAAGACGTTTCCTCGAGCCAAAGGAGTAAGGTAATCCTGAATAGTTCTTCTTTATTTATTGAAGCTTCTTAGCCGAAGGCCAAGTAAGAAAATTTTGCACTTTAGAAGATGGAGTGCAAGTTACAAAGAATGTATGTATGTATTTACTTCGTTATAATTCTTCAAATGTTCTAAATAATAATTTAAAATTTGACAGTATGCATAGTACCCCCCTTGAATAGGCTGAACGTTTAGCACCCAGTGAGGAAAATATAGTAGCCGTGTGTATACGAAGATTTGGAGAGCCGATTCGGCGCCGTTCGCAGAAACTCGGACTGACGTATGGATCTTAAATTGAAAGCGTACAAAATATCGCTTCGCTCTATGGGCTCTTGAAATGTTCCAAGAAGATCCGACGTTTTCGAGACAAATTTTGATCAGTGATGACGCCCATTACTGGCTCAATGGATATGTAAACAAGCAACATTGGCTTTGGGACGAAGAGCAATCTGAAGAGATTCAAGAGCTGTCATTTCATCCAGAAAACAACGGTTTGGTATGTGGTGTGTGACGAACCGTCAATGGCGATATTTTTCATGCCATGATAACCGACTATTTAATGCCTGATATTTAAGCTCGTGATCTTTACGACATTTGATTTAACAAGAGGTCGCCTCTTCCCACACATCGCATCAATCAATGGATTTATTGAGTGAATACTTCGGAGAGCAGATAATTTCACGTTTTTAGCCGGTCAATCTATAGACTCGCAGCAATGTTTTCATTGTCAGCGTAAACTAAAACTTAAGTCGATTTTAAAAATATTGTGCCTTCTTCCCTTCTCACCTTTTCATGCGCAAGATTGAATAGTAGACATGAAAGCCCTCCTTGTAGGGGGTTTTTAAATAAAAGCACTTGTATAGAGTATCGAATTCGTATCAGATTTTTTACGTTCGCCATTGTGTGTTTAATGTCAATTATTAATTTAGAGGGTATTCCTGTGAGTTTGGTGAGAAGCAATTTATTGATAGCCTTGTAATCTAGGTACAAGTGAAAGGTGGTGATGGCATTTTCCTGAGAAATTCAAAAACTTGTCGTACTATCAATATCTGATCGGCGGATCCTCTTCCAGTTGTAATTCATATTTGGTAGCCATCTATAATTTACTTCACTTATGCGCTTAATCGTTCCTTCATAATAATGAAAAATATTTTATAATCTATACTTAGTAGTGTGATTGGCCTATAGCTTTTCCACTGAAATTTTTATTTTGAACACTGTAAATGTTATTCCGATTGCCATGTGCTGTTGAACTTAAACATATGGGGAGGCAAACATCGTCCATGTGCTTACACAGCTCTGCCGGTATCTCGTCTCGGCAAATATTTTTGAAGCCAAGGTTTGTACTAAACAATATTATTTACACTCCCCACGCGGGAAATCAACCTTTGAAATGTGGTTTGGTAAGTTCAAACTAGGCAATATCAGCACCGAAGGCAATGAATGCAGTGGATTCTGTGTGTCCACGCGTCGTCTGTTGGCGATCGAAACATCAAAAAAGTCCACAAAATAATTTTGGATGACCGTAAAGTGAAGTTGTCGATATGGCAGTTAAAGTGCCTGCTTGAATGTGAACATCATATCATTCGCGAATATTTGGGGTGCAAAGTGGGTGCCTCGAGAGCTCACTTTTGATCAAAAAACAACGACGAGTTGATGATTCGGAGCAATGATTAGACATGTTCGAACATAATAAAGTCGAAATTTTGCTTCGATATGTGACAATGGATGAAACATGGCTCCATCATTTCACTCTGAGGTTTAATCGACAGTCATCCGAGTGGACGGCTCACGATGAATCCGCTCCAAAGCGTTGAACAGCGCAACAGTCGACTGCTAAGGTTATGACATCAATATTGTGGGATGCCCGTGGTATAATATTAATCGAGTATCCTCCAAAGAGAAAATTATTAACAGCGGTTTTTAACTTACACTGTATTATTGGAGCGTTTGAAGAATAAAATCGCGAAAAAATTATCCTATTTAAATATGAAGAAAGTGCTGTTTTATTAAGACATCGTACCGTTCAAATTTCTTGAATTGCGCTTCGAATTGCTTCCGAATCCACCAAAATATCCAGATTTGACCCCCAGCGACTATTTTTTGTTCTGAGACTGCAAGAGAATGCTCACTGAAAAGAAATTGAGCAACAGTGAAGAGGTAATCGCAGAAACTGAAGCATGTTTTAGGTGTAAGGCAAATGTATTAAAAAGTTATATTGAAATTCTTTTTACCGCTTTAAGAGTTGTAACGCCCTCGAATATATCTAAATTGAATGATAAAATCAAATTTAAACAAATTTTTATGTCAGTCTACGAACTTTTCAAACCACCTATTAGTGTGTTATTTCAATGATCGGAAATTAATATGTTTTCGTAGAAATAATATGGCTTAATTTGAATGAAATCGGTCTAGCTCGTAGTCGTTCCTAATTCTAAAGTATTGCTGGTGTCTTCTTCATATTCCTAATATATTTTATGTATGTACGTACATCTCATTCGCTTTATTCGTGTTGATTTTAAAATAAATATCCCGAAAATTAAACAGAATCTAATAATGAAAGTAAGTTAGTTTAAAAGCTAGAATATCAGTTAATAAAAACTTTGCTTCCGCCGTTTTTTGTAAATTTGTAATAAAAATTTGTATAAAAATGGTCCAAAAGTGTTTTCCCTTATTCCCACAAAAAGCAATGCTTAATTAACACACGAAATGCTTTATGATCAATTTTTTTGTAAACTAACACAAGTTGCTTTACAAAAATTCTATATTTTTTCAATACTTAATAGGAATCATATAGATGGTAGTAGTAGAGTAATAGTATTATCTACGTATGTGTCAACCTCAGTAAAGCGTGGACGGGTCCTCAGGCGCATTTTTCTTGGAATTAAAAAAGGAAAGAAAAATTTCCCGCAAATGTCGAGAATTCGCCTCAAAAAGTGACATTTTCAGTTGAGTATAAGTTTGGGATGCAAATAGATCTCTACAAATATTTTGTTGGGTTAATGTTGACACAAATCGATTTAATCAATTTAATCGACCACTGCTTGACCCTAGAGACATCTATTGGAAAACGGCGGAAGCAAAGTTGCAAACCTTAATATATCAAAGATGATCTTTTCACGTTTATGTCGAATAGTAAACGGGTAATACTTTCGCAACATTTTTAATTATATAATGTTTTGCCCACAACAGAAGGTATTGTACAAAATGTTTGGTTATAACCGAACTAAACTCTTCCATATGGACAATGTCACGATCTGATGAATCGACCTTAGGAGTGTTCGAGAGACCGCGCATTGGCGGTCAATTGAGATAGTTCAGCGAATCAAGAGACAATGGCTGCGCTGCACATAGGAGCATTTACCCTCAAAAACCGGACAAAATTATTTTAAGTGATTTTATGAATGAAAATTCATGTTTGAATATAATAATGCAATTTATTAAAATAAAACAAATAAGGAAGGGCTAATTTCGAGTGCAACCGAACATTTTATATTGAATATATGTATATTAAAATAAAATGATAAAGTAAAATTATAATAAAAAAATAAGAATTCCCCCGTATGTTGTTACAAAGACTCTTCTGATTCATCAGAATGTTCAGGCAATCCTGCTTCAGTGTCGACGTGGACCTATAGTTCCTGTGACTCGAAGAGCTTTATAGTTTCACTCAAGAACTGGCTGGCAACTTAAAAATGGATCAGATGTGTGAAGAAGCCTGTTTAAAACATCTTGGTTACACTGAACCCATGAAAATTTTCTTGCAAAGTCTTGTCGATATAGACGATAATGCTTGTTTCCAGCCTCCGCTGCCTCTTCTCATAGCTGACCGATAGGTAAGATAGCGTATTTTATGATTGTTGGGCCATGTGCAAGCATTTTATGAAGAGTGGGCGTCATTGGATGCCAGGATGCTCCACGTACATTTTTGCTGTATCTTTGCAAAATATTTGAAATTTCATTACATCAATTTTATGGCCAGATGATATTGCTTCTAGAATGACCTTAAGTTTGATTATGAAATTTTTTTATTCCTGTAATTTCAGCAGCTAAATCTGGATCGATGAAGAATCTTCGACATGTTCGGGTAACACATTAGGATTTCCGAAACCAGCCCTATTAATAGTCCAGCCCTATCCCTGTATGTTTTTTGGATTCTCTCCTTATTTTCTTTCACAAGTTTTTTCTCTTCTGTGGTTCGGACTTGCCACTTCTTCAAAGGAAGTTTATAAGCAAGGTGTAATATGGTTTCAAATAAATGGATCCTAGCGTGGAGAATTGACAAATCAAATTTTAATGACTTGGGATTTTCCTCATTAGTACTTTCAAAGTTATTGAAACTTTTTGACGTTTTTCAACATATGTAACATCTCATGGTAGAAGTGGAAGCAATGTATGTCGCACGAAAATATCTCGTATTGGATTGGGTATTTTGGTCACCAGCAATCGTTTTGCCTGATTCTCTACTTTAATATCTCTTCTTTTGTGACATTGACAGTTTCATGCAGTTCATGCAGGCGTCCAGTTGTGTACTAAAATGGAAGCGTTAAGCCATTCTTCGTATTTTTTGACAAATCTTTCTTCAGTATAACTGGACAATACCCATTTCTTTTTTAAATCCCATATGAAATACTTTAAATCATTACTTAAAGTTAGAAATTCGTCTTCTGGACACTTCTTTCTTTTTTGAGCTTTTTTCCACATATGACGTTTTATCTTCCCATTTTCTCGCAGCGCTTTCTCTACAAAGCATATATAATGTTTTTCGAGACATCTCTATAACTTTTGATTTTGATCCTGAAAAAACGAAATAATAGAACAAATTCCTAACGCAGTTCTTGCACATTTTCAATTCCAGTAATTTTGGGTACCACTCGAAAAATGTATACCCTCTTCGCACCCGTCTAGATTAATTTAGCAGGACTTCAGTTTTCAACCAAAAAAAAATTAATAAACCAGTACTCATTTTTTTACAACTGATCTACTTTTTTCAAAGCGTTTTTTTTACAGGGGGGAAAGAGGGGGAAAATGTTTAAGCTGATATGTTAAGTAGAAACCCTCTAGTTTACTAAGAAAAAAAATCATAGCTCGATTTCGCCCAAAACTATAACAAAAACACTAATTTCTAAAAAATAAAAAAAAATTTAGTTTTTTTAATGATTCCTTGTTTTCTCGAAAAAAAAAACACAATAATACATTAACTAAATTAATTTTTATACTATTAATATTAAATACATACCATGTTGTCCTGAATTTATAAAAAATATTTCCATGAATTCCGTTCACGCATTAAAAAAAACCCCTTGAAATCTCGAGAACAATGGAGAGTTTCGCGAATAAGCATGTGCCTTCTGAACGAAGTCTAGGTTTCGACTACTTGTGTGGCCATAAATCGGCCTGAAGGTCATTCATTTAATCGGTTCATTGTAGACCGGTTATTTAGGTACCAACAAAAATCAATTTTGAGTACCATCGCTGAAGTTTGTAATTTTCAATTTTGTCCGGTTTTTGAGGGTAAATGCTCCTATGTGCGCTGGCTAGGTCATGTTGTCCGAATGGAAGGAAGGTTTTCGATTCAGTATGAGCCGGTGGAAGCAGAGACAGAGGAAGATCTCCACTCCGTCCGAAAGACTAGGTGGTGAAGGACCTGGCTAAGCTTGGAATCTCCAATTGGCGCCAAACAGCAAAAAAGAAGAACGACTGGCGCGCTGTTGATAACTCGGCAATAGCCGTGTAAGCGGTGTCTATGACGGTGTAGAAATAGAAGCTATAGTATAGAATTTCGAGAAAATACTCGTTTCTATAACTTATTAAATAAATATTTAAAAACTTATCTTTCAGTACTCTAGCACAAAAGGAGGAGATAAGAAACAATCAGGGTAAGATTCTATATTTCTTACATTGAAAACGAAACTCGAGGTTGTTGGCTGACAGATCATAATTATATATAAGTAGTTATGTAGGTGTAACTGCAGCGCATCATCATTCTCCGATTGTCAACATTTGAAATCTCATTAGCATTTCTACACTATTATTACCAGAGATTTAAATTCCCACTCATTTAGTTTCCCAAATCTCATTATTAACCAACCCATCAGCAGCTGTGTAGCCATTTAGCCGTTTAGCCATTTAGCCGTTTAAACGCCCAGCTAGTAAAACGCTCAGCACAAAAGTTGAAACGGAAAAAATTCCAACATGCCACCGCGTTACATCCCATTTCAATTAACTTGTTGATTTATAAGCGTTTCATTGAGTTTTAACACTTGCTGAGTGTTCTCGCTGCCACGCGAGTGTGTGTGTGCGTGTGTGTGTGTAATGAATGAGAAGATGTTTGAAATATTAGATTTTAATCGATAATAGCTCAATTTTATGAGTATCGAATGTGCATAAAATTAAATTGGAAATTTACGGTCCATAGGCGTTTGCGGCCACCTCCTCAGCCATTCGGCGCTACAAAGAGAACAACAAAAACTCGAAAATATTTGTTTACTTGCGGTGTGACGGGCATTGCTTACAACTAACTGCTGCCACCAACATGACATACATACATATGTACAAGCAATTTAAATGTATATACCAGTTACTAAAATATTTCGCCGGCAGATTAATACTTGCGTGCATACAGTGTGCGCAAATAAACATGGTACTTGGCAGGAGGCTGTTGCAGCCGATGCAATCGTCGAGTTGTGTGCTTTTCTAGTTATTTATGGTATGCTTGTGGTAATAAATTTCAAATATTTGAATTACGCTGAGTTTATAAAAGCTTATCACAAATGTGTAAAGCCTCAGTATTTATAATGGCGTTTCTGAAATCGCATATTAATTGGCGGCAATAAAATAGATAACACAATGATTAGTCGCAAAGTAATCCCATTTCGATAATATTTATGGAATTTCAGCTAGTTATTCTTGATTCTGAAGATTTGCGTTTATAAAATATGCGGTTTGTGAGTTGGTGTGGGGACTACCGACAGCATACAATGTTGAAACTGGTAATTTGCGCTCTGGACGCAGAAAGCGGAGTATGTGGCGGTTTTGTGATGAATTTAGAGGATTGGCTCTTGAAAAGTATAGATCTTTATAAAGTGGTGAATGATATATGGTTTCAAAAATTATCCGCCTCAATGGAAATTCTTTTCCTTTACATTGGTATGATTTTTTACCTGGCGATCCCGAACCCAGCGTACAAACCCTATGTAGGGGATGTTTCGCCTTCTAACTTTAGCTTGCCTTCAAAACGGATGTTCTTAGGCTACCCAGAGGATACTTGGTCAAAGACCGAAAGTTGTGAGCTGCTCGTGAGAACTTTCCTCACTTGCGTGAACTTCTACATATGACTCCATCATCCCTATCGAGCGTATTGTGTGAAATATTAAAGCCCACAGTCAACAAACTGATTGTACCTTATCAATGTGGCTTTAGACCTGGCAAATCAACAACCGACCAGATATTCACCATGCGCCAAATCTTGGAAAGACCCTTCAAAAAAAGAATCAACACACACCACCTCTTCGTCGATTTTCAAGCTGCTTTCGACAGCACGAAAAGGAGCTGCCTTTATGCCGCGATGTCAGGATTTTGTATCCCCGCAAATCTAATACGGCTGTGTAAACTGACGTTGAGCAACACCAAAAGCTCCGTCAGGATCGACAACTACCTCTCCGAGCCGTTCGATACCCAACGAGGTTTCAGACAAGGCGACTCCCTATCGTGCGACTTTTACGATCTGCTGCTGGAGAAAATAATTCGAGCTGCAGAACTTAATCAAGCAGTTATAATAAAAAGCGAACGAGGGCAGGACGAAATATCTCCTGTCATCAAACAAACATTCGTCGCACTCGCAACTTGGCTCTCACGTCACTTTCGATAATCATGACCTTGAAGTTGTAGACAGTTTCGTAGATTTGGGAACCAGTGTAAGCACCACCAACAATGTCAGCCTGGAAATCCAACGCAGGATAACTCTTGCCAACAGGTGCTACTTCGGACTGAGTAGGCAATTGAAAAGTAAAGTCCTCTCTCGACGAACAAAAGCCGAACTCTATAAGTCACTCATAATTCCCGTCCTGCTATATGGTGCAGAGGCTTAGACGATGACAACAACTGATGAGTTTTGAAGAGAAAAGTTCTGCAAAAGATTTATGGTCCTTTGCGCGTTGGCCACGGCGAATATCACATTAGATGGAACGATGAGCTGTATGAGATATATGACGACATTGACATAGTTCAGCGAGTTAAAAGACAGCGGCTACACTGGCTAGGTCATGTTGTCCTGATGAACGAAAACACTCCAGCTCTGAAAGTATTCGACGCAGTAGCCGCCGGGGAAAGCAGAGGAAGAGGAGTGGGAAGGACCAAGTGGAGAAGGACCTGGCCTCGCTTGGAATATCCAATTGGCGGCACGTAGCGAAAAGAAAGAGGGTCACAAGAATATTGAACTTGTATTTTTAAGGATGGTCATATCAAAAATAACTGAATGGCTAAAGGGTCCGACATTTAACAGCCTTGGATCAATGAGTATCGTAGAGATAGTAGCTTAGTGCCTAGCAAGTTTATAGGTAGTAATCATAGGATAACGTCTAGAGGAGCTGATGAGCCGATCTTAGTGTCACTGTTAACTCTACATGTGCCGAACCTTGAAGTCTCCCAAGTTGCCGTGTTTGTTTAAAGCGGACCCCGTATCATTCAATCGGTCTTATTTAAACGACGAATGTCCTCAACTTCCGATTTGGAGTTTAGTCCCAAATTACTTCTGACGTTGTTCTTCTATACTTTCGTATTCTTGCTACCTAATTTTGGTAATTAAATTGAGCTACTTTGCACTTGTTAGTAGACCCAGGAAGGCTGACCAAATAAACTTGCATATCAAAGGCGAGTAGACTTCTAGTAGTAGTAGTTCATAAATCAAAATGTTTGTTTCAGCATTGAAATTATCGACTTCAACGTTGCTATACTAGAATTTCCTTTCTTCTTCTTCTTTACTGGCGTAGACACTGCTTACGCAATTATAGCCGAGTCAACAACAGCGCGCCAGTCGTTTCTTCTTTTCGCTACGTGCCGCCAATTGGATATTCCAAGCGAGGCCAGGTCCTTCTCCACTTGGTCCTTCCCACTCCTCTTCCTCTGCTTTCCCCGGCGGCTACTGCGTCGAATACTTTCAGAGCTGGAGTGTTTTCGTCCACTCGGACAACATGACCTAGCCAGCGTAGCCGCTGTCTTTTAATTTGATGAACTATGTCTATGTCGTCATATATCTCATACAGCTCATCATTCCATCGAATGCGATATTCGCCGTGGCCAATGCGTAAAGGACAATAAATCTTTCGCAGAACTTTTCTCTTCAAAACTCGCAACTTCGACTCATCAGTTGTTGACATCGTCCAACCCTCTGCACCATATAACAGGACGGGAATTATGACTGACTTATAGAGTTTCGTTTTTGGTCGTCGAGCGCGGACTTTGCCTCTTAATTGCCTCCTCAGTCCGAAGTAGCATTTGTTGACAAGAGTTTTTCTGCGTTGGATTTCGAGGCTCATATTGTTGTTGGTGCTTACACTGGTTCCCAAATATACGAAACTGTCTACAACTTCAAGGTCATGATTATCAAAAGTGACGTGAGAGCCAAATTGCGAGTGTGACGACTGTTTGTTTGATGACAGGAGATATTTCGTCTTGCCCTCGTTCACTTTTTATTATAACTGCTTGATTAAGGTCTTCAAATTTCGTCTGGAATTTCTATGTTGAAAACAGCATATTTTACTATTTATACTGATGATTCGCAAATGAATACGGGAATATCTACACAAAAGGTCACGATCAAATGTTTCCATACTAAGTATAACAGGACATCGCCGAACACACGTGATGCTTTTAGAAGAGAATCAAAATCATCACAATGTGGCAGCAACGTTGGCAAGCTTCATGCAAAGGACGGTGGACTCACAGACTGATTCCGGACATACATTCGTGGATATATGGACAACATGGGGTCCTGGACTTCCACCTGACCCAAATAGTCAGTGGCCATGGTTGCTTTAGAAGCTATTATACCTATACAAAGATCGTCATGACTTTAGTCATCCATCATCCATATTGTAATACGCGTATAGAGTGTATAGAAGACTTTAAATACATACTCTATCATTGCTCTCTGTTTTCAGATATAAAGGAAAAGCTAAAAACCACATTTGGAGATAGCCTCACGGTGGAAAAGTTGACTGCACTTATGTGTGAGTCCTCTGTAAAATGCGGTCAGCGAAGTGACAGCACTAATTATGAGAAATTGAGACATTTACAACAGATTAGGCAACAGTCAGTGCGCAGGAGACTTAAATGTCTTCTTCTCTCCCATGAAGTAATACTTTGTCCAGTGGTCCCATGGGAGAGACACGAGATGTTAATACGTTATTTCGATGCTTCCTCCTACTATAATAAAAGACAAACAGAAGAAAATAGAAGTTGTTTTTTATAGCAACTGGAGCGACTTATCAGTAATAATGAGGCGAATATTCTCTCTCAAGACGTTAATCGTCTCGAGTTTATCTGCATAGGCAAGCGACATAGTCCCAAAAGAAAAGGTCCAGTGGCGTCAAATCACACGATTTTGGATGCTACACTACAGCCTCACCACGCAAGATATTGCGTTCACCAAAAGCTTTCTTCAAAAATAATTCGCCGTCTTGTTAGAACCAAAGGACGTCCCCATTAATATTCTTCAATTCAGGCATGAAAAGATCATTAGTCATGACTTCTGAATTATCACCATCCCAAATGCAGCAATTTTGTTTGTTGTGAAAATCGAAATGGCACCGCCCACTTTAGGCCAAAACCCCTCAGTAACTACTTTAAAAATTTCAACCAAATTATTACCCCGATTTCCCCATTATATAGTACATTGTGATTTGCCCATCTTCAGACTTTGTACAAATAGTGTTCTCAAGGTATTTCATCTTCCGCCCACAAACTGTCGAAATCGTACTCAGCAACAATATTCCCTTGGCATTTATTTTTGGAGATTATCTCTTTAAAATGTCAGCCACGGTTATGACTCAGATGGTCCAACCATTGAGCACAATTTTCGATGATTCGTTCGAACATTTCGACTTGTCGCTGGCAAATGACAGACGTAATATTTGGTTCCAAAGCTTGAATCGAAGCGGAATTGTCCGAATAGACTTTAAACTTTACGTATCTCCACAGGAAAAATTCAGACGGTGTGATATCACATGATTTTAGTGAACAATGGACCGACTCGAAACGTGAAATTATTTGCTTACCGAAGTTTTCTCCAATACAGCGGCGTCGTCTTGTTGAAAGAAAATGTCGTAGAGATCACGAGCTTCAATTTCAGGCGTTCAGACCGCTATGATGGTCGCCATTGACGGTTACGTTCTCACCGGCATCATGGAAATATGGACCGATGATTCCACCGACCTACAAACCGACAACCAAACCGTGATTTTTCTGGATAAAATTGCAGCTCCTGAATGTCTTTAAGTTGTTCTTCGTCCTAGTTGCGGCATTTTTGCTTGTTTACATACCAATTGAGCCAGAAATAGGCTTCATCGTTGAACAAAATTTTGCTTGAAATTGCCGGATCTTCTTGGAACTTTTCAAAAGCTCATAGAGAGGAGCGATGGGATGGTCGAGCGGCTTCAGCTCTTGCATAAGCTGTTTTTTATGCTTTCAACGTAAGATTCATACGCCAGTTGCCTCGAACACCGCCAATTAAACTTTCCGCTGTCTTCGTGTGAGCTACGGGTGCCACATTTTCTTCAGTGCGTGCTGGATACGGTCTATTCGGTCGAATATTATCAAATAATGAATGCTGGATCTCAAGATGGGCGATGCGAATAGTACGCTCAGTAAGCGGATTATGTTGACCTAAAATTGAGCGAAGCGCCCGAAACTCATTCTTTACAGAACGTACATTTTCGTAAGTCTTTCCATGATGAAATGTCAAACAATACTGAGCAAAAATAACATGACGGCTTGACACGACTCACACGTTATCTGTCAAAGAAAAAGCTATTGAAAAAAGCATCTCTACTTGGATCACACGTTATGTGTATGTATTATATCCATAAACTTGATTTAGCAAAATGTGTCTATCGAGAAATCCAATATTTAATTGTCAGTAGCATAAAGTCAGCTTCTTGGCTTGTTTGAAATACAGAAGCGTTTGTGTTTTGATGCATTCAAGATTGTTGTGTAATTAACGGTCACATTATTAGTTGTAAAATGCAACTTCATCCTGAGGCTTTGCAAAGCATATTTTGCCAAAATGCATTAAGTCGCTTAAATACCGTTAACCACCTGCTTCTTACTCACTTAAAATATTGATTGGCGTCGTATCCGCCCAAATGATTTTTGCCAAATCCGCAATTGCGCACTGTACAGTGGGTTAAAACCGTAAATGTATGATATAATATTGGAAAGATTTGTCATCCAATTTCGGTGTGTTTTGTTATATTTCAAAGTAGTTATCACGAAACGGAATTACGGTGTACCTTGTGAATTCTGTAATTAAAATAGATACAAACTTCTTCAGTCTGTGACCTCTTTCAGGACCACTTTGATTTCGATAATATTTTATTTTTAACTATGGAATTTAGATTTAGTACATATTGAAATATATCAAGCCTTACTTCCGATAGTGATTTTCCAAAGGCATTCGAATTTGTGGTATTGAAACTCCACTCCACAACCACTGCACCTAAAAATTAATTACCACTTAAGCTCCACTGTAAGCCAGTCGATTATCCGTTTATTATCGTACTTAGGTACTACCATATAATTATTACTCGATTAATTCTTGTTTCCACTAAATAAGTAATTACGCTTTTAATCATCCTGAGCACATAACTGACAAATGAATATAAATCTACGTTAAATATTTAGACTCTTAAGCCTTTGCAGTGGTGTTTCTGAGTCGTTAGAGTGATGGTAATTACTAATGGTTAGAAGTATATGAAGTTTGTTTGAAGCTTATGCAGTACAAGTTTGGCCAAAGTTTAAGCCGCGAGTTTTATTCAATTCCAAACCTGATATATTTGTATTCAGTTTAACAAAACAAAGCTACAGAAGAAAGAAAATAAGTTGTTTATAGTGGCTTCTTGGCAGGCAATTACACAAATCTGGCAGTTCGCAAGGTAGACCAGCGAGGCGGCCGATATGTGAGTCGAACAGTTGTCATGTTGGAATAATATTTTTTCTACGTCGAATTGCAGTTCAGCTCCGCAAGGAGAATAGTGGCTGTATATAGCATTCAGCATTTTTTGATTTCACCGCACGATTTATTTCCCAAAAACAGTGATTGAATCACAAACAAAATCTAAAAATCTACGGATCTGACCTCTTTCGCACAAAGTTAAAACAAAAGAAATAAGGAAGAGCTAATTTCGGGTATAACCTAACATTTTATAGTACTGCAACTTGTAAAAATCAAAACCATGCAAATACCTTAAAATGTAAAACGTCAAATAGGGGATCGGAATTTAAGCAATTTTACATATACATATACTCAATATTACCAGTGGTGGATTCAGAGGGGGGAGATGGAGGAAATTCCCCCGCTTAGAGCTAAAAGACTTATTAATTATTTAACTACTCTGAAAAAATAAAAATAAAGTAACAAGAAAAGCAACGATACTCATTGCAGCCGTGTGCTAATTTGAATTTATAATTAATATTTTTTGCCTTCAAAATAAAAATTTGAAGAGCATTTTCGATTCATTAAAACGCGAAAATATCTGCGTGAGAACTCACGAAGAATACTACAGAGTTTCAGTATTCATTCGTCTATTGAATACAATCGGGAGATTTGAAGACGCGCTTTTCTAGAGAAGTATTGAATGGGTTTCAACTGAGTTTGTTGCTTATGCGAAAAGTATGTACTTTGAAAACCAAAGAAATAGAAAATCTTATTGACTGCTTGATAGATTCAAGGGTCTTTTGGATAATGACAACGTGCGACGATTGAAGCTCAAAGGTGAACTTGATTAGTGGCAGTGCTATTGAGGGCAGAAGTAAAATTCAAAAGACAACAGGTTACCGACTACTGCATTAGAAACGTTGAAGAACTGCGACGTAGACCTATACCTAATAAATCATAGTTTTCTTCGCATATTCTGTACATTGCCTGTGACGAATGCGTGCTGTGAACGCTCCTTTTCGACACTTGCCGCAGGAAAACGTTGCTGAGGACAAATATGCTTAAAGATGGATTGATCGGCCTGGCATTGCTGAACACGCATCATGACTTTGAAGTCACTGCAGAAGAAGTTATCGAAATATTCTCAAAACTTGCACATCGTTTTGTTTTGTGAAATTTTTTATTCAATGCACGAACTGACTGCAGTATTTTTCAATGCAATAACGCACTTCTACGATTTGCAAAGTGTTTTTTCTATTCAGTAGGATTTGACATTAAAAAGTCGATTTGAAAATATTCCATCATGATATTAATCTGTATAAAGACTACTATGTTTAATATAAAAATCTTAATGTTTCAAGTACATATTTATTTCCCCCAAAAAAACTGTTTCTGGATCCGCCACTGTGGACCGTCAACGAAGTGGAGATCTTCCTCTTCCTCTGCTTCCCCCGGCGAGTACTGTGTCGAATACCCTCACAGTTGGAGTGTTTTCATCTAACGCCGACTCATCAGAAGATGTCATCGTCCATGCCTTGCACCAAATAGCAGAACGGGAATGATGAGTGGCTTGTAGAATTTGTACGTTGTTTATCGAGTGAGGACTTTACTTCTCACTTGCCCACTGAGTTTGAAGTGTTACCTGTTGGCAAGAATTATTCTGCGTTGGGCTTATCCTTAGCCAGTCTGAAGAAAACTGAATTAACGAAATACCAGCAGTTGTATGCTCTTAAAAAATATTATCCCTTCTCTATTCAGATCTGCAGCCCGAATTATTTTCTCCAGGAATAGATTGAAGAAGTCGTACTATAGGGAGGGTCCCGAGATATGTGATTTCACCAAAAAGTGAGCGGTGCCACGCCCATCGTTTAATTTTTACCACGGCTCCCATAAAGCCCTCTCATACCGCCTCGGGTATAAAATTTTATGCCTCTGACATCTTTAGTGATTGACTTATCGTGATTTAAGCTTTTTTCAATAGTACCGTTATATGGGGAATGAGCGGGATTATCATCCGATTTCATCCATTTTCACGCTGTCGGTAGGAGTTCTTATAGTTTTTGCGCTAGACGAAAGTGGTTGTTGCACCTTAAGTAGCTCAGGAAATATGTAGTATGTTAAAGTTATGAAAGGGCGGGCTACGCCCACTTTTTTATTTATTTTTTGTCCACAGGTGCTACTTGCTACTGCGATTCCCTATGCTTAGTACGACGCTTTATACGTTTTCGATTAATAGAGTTTTGTGGGCGTTGCAGCGGTTCAATTACGCTCATCTAAGAACTCGTCCATACTGTTTTGCCTAAACAAAACTCGACGCGTCATCCTGATAAAATATATATATACAGGGTAGGCCATTTAAAGTTGACCCATCTGGCAACGCTGTAACTTTTAACAGCGCTGACAAATCGGCTAATGTCATACCGCGTTAGAAGCGTCATTCGAAGACAATTTATACCATGGAACAGTACACTCCAAAAGAACGCGCTGAAATTGTTCAGCTTTATATTCAAAATAACTTTTCAATTGTGTTAACTCAACGTGCGTTTCGCAAAAAAATAAAGTGAAAAGTGCTCCAGTTAAGAACACAATTAAGTCTTTATACGCAAAATTTGTGAACACCGGTAATCTCAGTAATGCCAGTCATGCATCCAGACAACGCACAAGACGTTCTGATGAAAATATCGAAGCTGTACGAGCCAGTATTGAGGAGACTCCATCGACATCGAGTTATCGCCGCTCTCAGGAATTAGACATCTCTCGCACCACTCTCCGACGCATAATTCATAAAGATTTGAAGATGTTTCCATATAAAATTCAAATGGCACAAAAACTAAACCCAGCTGATTATCCGCGACGCCTTAATTTTGGCAAATCGAAAAATGGTGATGTTGACTGGCCACCGAGATCACCAGATTTGACGCCACCAGACTTTTATTTGTGGGGTTATTTGAAATCCAAGGTATACGCTAATAAGCCAAAGACCTTAGCTCAACTGAAAGCCAACATTCGACGTGAAACAGCCGCCATATCATCCGAAACATTGGCCAAAGTCATGGAAAATGTCGAAAAAAGAGTGCATTTAGCTGTCAAAGCTAAAGGTGCCCATTTACGCGATCTAATTTTTAAATATTAGCTGAAACAAATCCCCTTGGACCAAAATAAATTATTTTTGAAATGAACAAAAAACATTGTTTTCTTTTGTTCTTTTTTTTAGAAACAAATGGGTCAACTTTAAATGGCCTACCCTGTATATGTATAACCCCATAACTGTCTCGGTTAGTTTTACGTGATAGGTACAACTGTTAGGTAAATAAAACTATTATACTCTGTGGTAACATGTTGCATGAGTATAAAATAATATTCTTTTGAAATCTGTTGACTATCATCATTAAGTTTCTGAATATTTAGATTAAAATCCTCCGATCTTCAATTATTTGGAACTTATAAGTGAGCTTTTCGAACTTTGGTGGCAACGAATGCCTCATTAATGATACGGAAAGCAAACTTCTTGGCTAAAATTTAAAAAATATCTAACATTCATACGTTGTGACAAAAAAATGCCCGGAAACTATAAATAAAATTTAAAATGTTTAATTATTCATCAATATATATTTTTTCGCCTTCAAAGTAAACTCCGCGAGATGTAATGCACTTATGCCAGCGATTTTTACAGTTCTCGAAACACTATTCATAAGCATTTTTTAGTATGGTCTTAAGCTATGCGAATTTTGTTTTATTTCTTCGATCGACTGAAAACCGCTTCCACGGAGCGGCAATTTCAGTTTGGGGAAACAAGAAAAAATCACCGGAGCCAAGTCTGGTGATCTGGTTGATTGATGGTATTAATTGCGTTTTTGGTTTTAAATTCGGACACAACCGTACTCTTTTTGTAAACAAATTAATTTTTATCGGGACGAGTCGATCAAAAACGCGTTTCATATTCAAAATATCCACCAAAATCATTCAAACGGAATCGCGAGAGATGTCGAGCTCTTTTGGCTGATTTTCAAGCACCATATTCTTCACCCTTTTAATATTTTTCTGAAGTATTATTTTACCGGGGATGTTTTTCATCCTAATGTATATTGGCATTGTATGAAGTAAGACGCATTTCAAAATTTGCATCGTAAATGTGTCTTAGGTAAATATCTTCATTGAACAACTTTTCAGATACATCTACGGAATTCTTTGCGACTGCATTGAGTTTATCTTCTTTCACATCAGGGAACTGCCATAGAGATGAAAACGATTTCTTTTGAATTTTTTCGTTCATTTCCTCTTGTACGTCGTTTTCGTGTTTTCTATTTTTTGCTGATAGTAAATGGTTCCGACATGCCCGAATTCTGGTTGCGCAGAAATTGCAAATCCGCTAGAAGGCTTTCTATATTTACAACTTCAAACCAACTCAAAATTGCTCATACATATACATATCTAGAAATCTCATCAACCTCTCAACGAGTTTCTACCGTAAGTATGAGTTTTTTAACTTCCTTCAAAGCGTTTATGAATCCATCCTCTAGACAGACCACCTTATGTTAGAAAGACAGTCAAGTGAATTGGATATTTTGGATTTCAGAATTTTCCAACGTTGTGTGCTGTTACTGAAAATATTGAAACATTTTTGAGCTTTGCTCGAAGACAGTCTTGAGCCCAATCGACCCCAATCAAATTGAGGCTATGGTGACTAGAGTGTAAGAAATGTATACTTATATCTACGTTGGATGTGAATTTGGGCTCTTTCATACAAATTTACCGCTTATATTACTGTTCTAATCGAAAATATGCGAAATATGAGTTTAGCGAATTAAGGTGTCAAAAGCTTTGCCGGTTTTTTCATGGCAATTTACAAAAGTGAGCAAGTGCTTTTAGCGTTAATTACAACGTTTAAATATAAATGTTCGAAGTAATCTCCTATCAAAAGCATTCTGATTATTAACCAATCACTTAATTTTTTGGAATATACGGGCCCCTTCGAGTACTCCGCGCACGGGGAAAATTTGTATATCCTCCAATACAAAGTTGCATTCAAAAGTGAATAATCATAAATATGACATTTCATTTGTGAGCGCTTTGCTTTCAATGAGAATCATCTAATCCGCTTGGCCAGTTGTTATTCTTGTTGTTGACTTTACAGTTATAACTGTCAACACGTGCTCTCGCAGCAAACACATTATCACATTCAGATGTATGAGCGCTTCTTGTGGGCTCAACATTTGCACGCAATAACATCGTCGCATGTCAGTTTGTATGTATGTATATGTAAATGTGGCTGTGTGTATGTATATGTGTGGGCAAGTGCAAGTGCAGTGGGTAATGCAAGTGTCACTTCGCTCTTTGAGTTGTTTATGGCGGCTTAAGCCAGTGTTGGTGGTGATTAGCCACAAAATTGTTTCTAATGTGATATGCAAATGAGCAGCAACAATCACAACAGCAACAACAGAACCAACAACAAACGCAGCAGCAACAAGCAGCATTAAAAAGTAGCATCTGCAGTTGGTAGCCAAAGCCGGCGACACCAGCAAATTGCAGCGAACATGAAAAGCATTTTCAGCATTATTGGCTAATTATTTTAAGTAACTGCAAGACAGGCAGCCAACCGCGACCAACAGCAACAACAACAACGACAACGACGCAAAAAACCAACACCAACACGACACAACATGTGTTTGTGCAATTTAAGACGCTGAATTATGGCTGATAGTCTCAAGATAATAAGCTGAGCAATTCTTCAGCGAGGCGCGTGTTGTGGCCTAAGTTATATCTCGTGTCTTCTGTCTCCAGTCTTCAGTGTTTGCTCTTCTTTGCAGCGCGTGCGTGTGTGTGTCGGTGTTTACGACCGCATAGATTGACAAAGCAGTTAAAACAAAATGAAGATTATTTAAATTAAACAACAACTTTTTTGGTTGGCGCAGCAGCTGCCGATTCGGTGATTGCTTTGACCCACATGCTAGAAATTATCAAAAAACAAACAATATTTAAAATAGTTGAAGTGGTTTCACACTCAGCGGCCGTCCAACTCCAATAATCTGATCGCCTATTAGCTGCTCTCTATTTCTGATCAATGGCATTAGTTTTATGGAAACAATACGCACACACCCATCTTCTTCATCGAAGCCGAGTTTTTGGAAGCCGCACATTTGCATATGAAACATTTACTCATTTGAATTTCCTTTTAAGCAAAACAAAGAAAATAAAACTGATAATGCAAGTTAAATGGAAGCAGAACTATAAAAGCTTAATGTTTTTATGTGTAAGATATTGATATATGTACAACGGAGAATAAAATATGTATGTATATTATACCCAACGGTCATTTAGAGGATAAGGATAAATATTTTAGTTGCTCTTCAATAACGATAAGTACATTTTGGATTTAAAAAAGTTTGTGGAAAAGTAGCCTATTTCATTATCCAATTTTTTTTAATCCTTTTCGAACTTTTTCGATCTATTAAGAATTAAATTTTTGTATTTTCTGAGAATATTTAAAACAGCAATGTAAATATTTTTGTACCATCAGAAAGTAGAGACTTCAACAATCATACAGCATACTAACTTTTTGAAGAAATCTGATATTTTAACTTTAACAGTTTCGATTGAAAATTGGGATTTTTTTTTTCGTTTTTAAGTAGAAATAAGATTCCTCTTAATACTGTTCATACCGTTTCGTACATTTTTAATATCTTATGATCTTTAATTTGTTTCCATTATATTCAGTAATAAAGAGATATATGCAAGAACAAACGTTAACAAATTAATCAATTTTATTTTCAAAAGAATCGTTTTCCAATAGCAAATTTTCGTTCCATTTTATGGTCGTTATAATAGTCCATCTGTGCTCGCTATTCGCCGGTTGTTGAATGTTCAAGTGCCAATAGGCCAAAGAACCGCTCGAAGTAAGGAAAATATTGCTGACATTCAGGCAAGTGTTTCTAAAGACCGCAATTTGTTGATTCTAAGACGTTCTCAAGATTTGGTACTGTCACAAACCACAACCTAGCGCTTAATATATACAATTGTTTTCACTCAAGTACCGTAATCCTTTTGAATTTACTGATTTTGCCTTGAAACAACTTGAGAACGATAACGATTTTTTAAGAAAATCCTCTTTTCCGTTGAGATTATTTTTCATCTGAGGTGTGCGGTAAATAAACAAAATCGTCGATACTGGTGCGAAGAAAATCCACAAATTATTCTTAACCAACTATTAAATTCACATAAATTGAGAGATTGCTTGGCTTTTGGTCTGCTGGAATCATCGGTCATTAATTCTTTCGAAATGAAGCTGGTAACTCCGTTACTGTCAATGGAGAGCGGTATAGATCGATGGTAACCAACTTTGCTTTGGTCACAATTGGAAGAAGTTGACCTTGACAGCACCAACATGATGGGAGATGCGATTATTTCAAGAAATTGTGACTTTGAATGACCTCCCAGAAGTTGTAGTTTAACACCATTAGACTACTTCTTGTGGGGTTGTTTGAAGCCATTGGTCTTTACCAATAAACCAGGCTCTCTTCAAGCTTTAGAAGTCCATATTGAACTTTCTATTTATGGCATACAACTTGATTTCGTAGAAATAGTACTCGAAAATTGAGCTCACCGAGTTCCTTCCTGCAAAAGCAGTCGTGGAGGCCATTTGAGAAGTGCTATAATTAATTGTATCGATTAACATATTCACATTCATTGTTTTATAAATACGAAAAATTACAGTCTACTTGGGACATAAGAAGGTTAAATCTACACCAAATTTCGGGAAAGAAATTTTCTTTTTGTGTGAGTTAGAAATAAAAAAAATCGAGAACTTTGTTATTTTTCACACAAGTTTTTAGGTTATGTAAAAACCGTGTTCATACAAAACTTGTAGATTCTTTTATTACCTAAAACTTTGCACAACAACTTTTTTCTAGAGGGTTGGTAGTTTCGCCACAAATCGAAATAAATCGTTTTTACTCTTAAAAATCCAACCACGTCCCTTCGCTTCCTCTTTCCGATCTCATATATCCCGTAAATTTTTTTTGCTGTAATTTTTGTAATTTTTTCTTGCGTTTCCAATTGGTTTCTTCCAATTAAATTTATTGATGCAGAAATTTATAGACATATTATGATATTTTTTAACTATATTTTAAGACTTAGCATTAGTAAAAATATTTATTTAGATGATCTCGGCAAGTTTTTATCAAAATAGACGTTTAGAAAGCTAAACAGATTTTGTTGAAGTTATATTAAATATAGTAATTAATCGACGCATTTTTATTATTTGACAAAAGTTTCTCAAAACAATAAATGCATTTTTTACCAAGATTTCAGCCTTAAATTGTTTATAAAAAAATTGGCTATAAAAAGAAATAGTGTAATTTATCCAATCATTATTCTCCTCCCACCCAACAGACATTAGCGATGTTATCCGCATACCCTTTGGAATTCTTCGAATCATGAAAATCAAGAGCCGCTGAAAGCATGATGTTTCAACCTCAGACTGGCAAAAGCTGAATGAGATAGTGCCTTGATGTTTCCATCTCACCTCATACAGGCACTTTTTTTATAATTTGCTTCCGACAAGTAGAATTACGTTCAAAAGTCACATTTTTTTAAATAGTACTTACTTTATAAATTTGCAACTCTTCTATTATTTCCAATTAATTAATTATTATAAACGAATGTTATCATGATGTAATAAGCATCGTAAATGTGAAAGGGGAATTGCCGGCAATTTTTCTATTAAAACTTTTGAGAATTATACCTAGGCAATTTTTTAACATAATGCTTAAACAAAATAGTCTATCTTTTATCGGACGGAGTTCAAGCTGGCATAGGGCAAAAATACTAGAGTAATTAGTAGAGTGGTCAGGTTGCAATCTTTGTAGTTTAAGCGCAAAATATATACACTCCAAACCAAACCAAACGAAAAAGCTGCGTAGTGAGGAGATTTTGCTAACATGATAGACATTTAATGAGACGGTTCCCTTTATTGATTCAAATTTTGAACTAAAAGTCTATAAAAAATGGAATATGCAACATATGTTAAATATACATTACAGTTTTGAGGTTATACATTAAAAAATTATACAAAATATGTGTATGTGTCCGAGAGAAAGTGAAATATAGGGTCTTTAAAAACGTTTAATTTTATAAATAATAGTCTACCTAGCGGTTTAAAATATAGAAAAAAAACTAGGGTTTCTTTTGTAAACTCTAGAGTTGCATAATTGTTTAGAATAGAAAAAGATATTTACCTAAAAATGTATTAAACACTTTTTTGGCCTAACCCCTTGAGATTGCCTTCATATACTGGTTTCAGTGGCGTTTTAGTTTACTCTCTAATTCTCCAAATTAAGTGAGTATTTTTTCTTCTAAATTGTTTTGACAATAATATGTATTAATAGTGAATATTAAATTAGCTGTGTTCTATTCGCCAATCGCTACTCTCCAGCGAATCGAAAAACTATGCCGGAAGCGGACTGGAACCCTGCGCTAAAATGTCTTCTGGCGCATGCGAAATAGTGTTAAGATTCTTTTTTAGTGTAGAAATTGTTTTCCTAACGTTCAAAAACGTTTTTGTAATTATTGTTTTGTATAAAGTACTACAATTGATTTTAAGTCTTAAGTTTAAAAATGCAAGAAAATAAGAAAAAACGTTAACTTCGGTTGCAGCAAAACTAGAAAACCCTTCACAAATAATAGAGTTTCTATACAAGAAATAAATTTTGTTTGGTCGGTCTGTATGGCAGCTATATGCTATAATGATCCGATCAGAACAATTTCGGAATAGAACCGATGCTTTGGCCAAAAATGACTTGATGCTGATCGTTCAATGGTCCGAAGGCTGAATCGACTCCACTCATTACGCTGATCATTTATTTATATACTTTATAGGGTCCCCTACGTTTCCTACTAGGTGTTACAAACTTCATGACGAACTTAATATACCTTGTTCAGGGTGAAAAAATCTAAAATATGCTAACCAAAGCCTGGTGCATTGAAAATTTGTTTACAAGAGAGCAGTTGACCCAACTTCATCCTCAAGGTTGATGTCGGCAATATTCTCGGTAGGGAGATGAGTCGGTTGGTAGAGATTAAGTGGACGAGACCAATATAATTATCCAAAAAAGTTCACCCAAATGAAATATTTTTAATTGTAACTATTCCATAGCATCCGCATCATTTGGTCACATATATGTAGGTATATACATATGTAATCGTATGTTAGTCTGCAGCCAACTTAATTATTTACAACATGCAAACAACAGTTACATGACAATGCTGTGTTTCCTATACAAGAGCTTGTATGTGAGTATAAAAATATCAGTAACCTGCTACATGTGACTGAATAAATTTTGGAAAAGACAAAGCTACACTAAACTACAAACAAATGTCAGGCAATGGATATAAAACAACAGCTAATCGCAAGAAGCTCAATAAATTAAATCACAAATAACAATGGCTGTGTAAAAGAAAGTCGTCACCAATTAAGCTCGTAAATCTGATTGCCCAAAAAAGAAAAAAATTCAAAATTTAAATGGGCGATTATTTTTAGAAAACAAGGAAAACAATAACAAACGAAAATAAAGCACACCAAAAATAGAAGACGAAGAAAAGCTGTGTGAAAACAACAATAAACGCGGTAAAAGCCCATAACTGGTCAGCTGCTAGAAAACTGGTAGACGGCTGAGTTGCGCCCCCACAAAACTGGTTGGATTTCGTCACACGCGCGGCGCGTCAGTGAAGATGTCGCACAACTGGCATGAGCGCCCCCGAAATATGATTAGCTCCGCCACATATAATCACAGAAGCACAGAGGCATAAATATTCATAACCAGACATCTGCGCAGATCAATAGCCGGCGCTTTGTGAGCCAATTTGTCATCTGGCTACTTAAGCCGCTTAAAAGTGGCTATGTGCGTCTGCAAACGCGCCTCGGGAACCCACGCACGAGCAGCCGAACTGGCGGGCAATAAGTCATATAAAAATGGTTAATATCTTTGGTAAATAGTATTAACCAAATTGATCATAAAATTGTGAAGCTATGTGCCTCTGTGTGTGTGTTTGTAACAAAGTTAGCGGCTAACAGCTTTATTCGCTGCTTTATCAGCACACGTGTGCATGTGTGCTTGTGTGTGTTTGCATTTGACGACTCCCCACGGGCTATGAATGTGGTATCAACTGCAGTTTAATTGCCGCTTTTCATTGCAACGCGTTGTTGCTGTTGTTGCTTGCAACTATTTTGATCAGTGCCTGCTGTCCAATGCAACAACAACGCGTTCGAACGCTCAGCGAAGCCGGAATGATCACAAATCACGCAGACATCACATGCTGCATGCGATATCACATCACAATCTCGGCTTCGCGCGGTTGTTCGCGCGCTTTTTTACGTTCTACATATGTGTGTGTGTGTGTATGAGTATGTGATAGATTTGTATTTGTACTGTCATTATTCATTCTAAGTTTCCTTTTCGCCGGTAATTTGTCTGCCATTGTGTTCTGCCATTCAATCGGAGCTTCGGTGATTAAGAAGATCAGAGATCAAACAGTAGCAGCTTAGCCCCAATCAGGCATAGAGAGCAACGTAAGCTCAGCAATTAATTACAATAACATGTGGCATTTGTGGTTGGAGATCTCTATTCCCAACAAAGCAAATAATGTGTAATTTTTTTAGCGCATATTCTCATACATATATACATACTACATTACCATAAGTTGATTTGTATTTAAGCCTTTTTCTGCCTGTTCAACATTGGCTTCCAAACTTTTTTCTAAAAACACCAGTAAAGAATTACAAACAAAAGCAACATTGGCATACCATCAATTACATCCTTGTTAGCAACTTAATTTCCATTTATTTGAGGTTTCTCTTGAACGAATCTTTGGCTGCAACAGGTTCGATGACGTTCGATGTTCGCTGTACTGGTTCGACGCGATTCTTTTTATTGGCTGTCATTTGAGAGCAACAATTTCACACCATTTCAGTTGCAAAAGGATTTTGATCATTGAAAATGAGGGAAGTGGAAATGAAATTGGTCCTTAATTCACTTTCTAAAGATATTTCATTTCATATTGAAGTCAGTTACTGGGTTTATGAAATTTTTTTAGGATTATAACTAAACTGAAAATGTTAACCCAATTCCTTCCCATGATTTCTTTAAGTGTTGTTGTGTGTCAATTTAGTTGACACTTCCCATTTCGTATTTAGTTTCTGTATTGTCCTCACTGGTTTTATTGATTTCTTGTTTCAATTGCATCTGAATAGCTGATGTACCTCTGACAATATCAGATTTTTGTTTCTATCAGTATTTAAAAATATTAGTCAACCATATACTTTATCTATACTTTTACTTATTTCTGCTTTTAGTGAAGAGTTAGGTTAGATTATGTTAAGGGACTGGTCTTTCTTACAAGACTAATGAATGATCCCACTTGGACAGCGAAAGAATGTCGATCCTTTGTAATGCTCAGGTCTTCAACGTTTCCATCGAAGTTACAGAGGATTTCAGATACACAGTTTTTGGAAGTCTTCATGTACGAAGCTTGTCTGAACCTAATAGCATAGTCCAACGTTAAAATGCTGGAATTATCGTTTATCAAACCTCACCTCCAATTATACTTTTGATAGACAATTGAAAAAAAGTTGCGAATTTTCCCCTTTTTGTGATACTTTTTTTGCTTAATTCGAAATTTTGGCAATTTTTGACTAATAATATATGATCTCATGTCTTTACATGCGCGGAGTGTTCCCTATATTCAGTTTTAAGTAAAACCATTAATTTACTCCATTTTTAAAGGAGATCTGAATCGGTGTTAATAAAATAATATCGACTTTGGGTTACCAGTATAGTATAAAGCGACAATATAGAATGTTGAAATTCTATTTTATTGATTAATTCAAAGGTGGCTATGGAATTGTAGGAATATGCAGGAAACTCTAATTCAATTAAATATAGAGTTTTTATACTCTGAACATTGTGTATTAAAATTACCACGAAGTTCGTAACACACCAAAGAAAAAGTCGCAGACCGTACTAAGTGTATAAATAAATGATCAGCATCATGATGAATTGAGACGATATAGCCATGTTTGTCTGTCCATCTGTATGCAAACTAGTCCCTTAGTTTTGAGACATCACTCTTCAGGTTTGCTCACGATTTTTTTAACCATGA
The DNA here is from genome assembly GCF_023373825.1 of Bactrocera dorsalis. Classification (NCBI taxonomy): domain Eukaryota; kingdom Metazoa; phylum Arthropoda; class Insecta; order Diptera; family Tephritidae; genus Bactrocera; species Bactrocera dorsalis. The sequence goes on from NC_064305.1 coordinate 54,872,835, forward strand.
AGTTGCTTATTTGTCGGAACCGCCAATATTGGACTACTATAGCATATATTTGTCAGACAAACTAAACGATCGGAATCAATGCCATGTTTGGAAAGCTTTTGTATTTGACGCGCTATCTTCACGAAATTGTTCCGATCAGATCACTGTAGCATATAGCTGCTAAACAAACTGACCGATCAAATCAAGTTTCTTTAAGGAAGTTAATGCTTTTTCTTGTTCTTCCTAGATTTCCAGATTATAGTGCAACAAGGGACGGAATACCTGCTCTAAGATGGCTTCAGTCTGGCAGAAGGGTGCAAGATTGAATGAACGATATCCGTTCATAAATTTAGCAGAAATAGTAGATAGGTATAACTCCCATAAACGATAAGATTGTATTCAAAATTTGCATCATCGTTAAGAAGAGTTCAGTGAACAAAAGGAATGGAAGAAGGATGTTTTATTATCGAAGAAAGCTTCCAACACATCAATATACAAATTTTTAAAACTATCTAGATGGATGTCCCGCCGACTATAATTATCCTCCATTTACACTATCCCGTAAGAATATTTAGATATTTAAACGAATGAAATGCACCATCATTTTCCTTGACTTAATTCCGAGTATTTCCGTTTTGGTGCCTGGAATGATGAAGCAAATCAACGAGTCAATAACACTTACTCATCACTTAATTACAAAGTCATCACAATCGGCTTCACGGTCCAATCAAAAAAAAAAACAACAACTGTAGCCAATTAGAATTCATTCAGAATCCGCGCTTGACTCAAACACGCCAGCAACTATCGCAAACTAAGCGCGCAATCGCATCTCCACTGCCAACAACCGCACACACTCGCTCACACTCATGCGCATAGAGCGCTCACAGGTGAGTTCGTGCGCTGCGCATGACTCGAACTTGAACTCTAAGCGCGCGTTCGAGCCCAAGTTGCACGCAAACACACACGCACAGCCGCCAAGCGAACCAACTAGTCGACTGATCCGGCCACAGCGTTCGCCTGCTGACCAAAACATTCGATCCCAGTTGCCAGTTCCCGCACGACATTCGAACTGTTTAGAGGTGTTTCTTAACTGTCTTTCGGCAAACTAGTCGTGTGCTTGTAGACGCGGCTGATTCGCATTCAACGAACGCGCGATCGTTGAATAGAGTCTACTGTTCTTCGGTGTGTCTCACGTAAATAACTTCATGATGAGCTTCAGCGGCATTTGACGGTTAAATTTTGTTAGTGATACAACTTCTGTTTTATTGTTGCTACTGTTATTTTGTGATTGAGTGTGTGTGTGTGGCATCCCGCTGGTGCGAAGTCCTTAAAAAGGTTTTTAATTGTGTGTGGCGTGCAGTGCGTGACAATTTTATCACATTGACCGCAGCACTTTGGTGGTGGTAGATGGTGCTCGTCGGCGGCTCAAACTGTTTTATGAGGCTGAAGAGTTGACCCGCGGCTGTGTCAAAGCCGCCAAACAGCAGCGCAATCGCTTTTCGGCGATTAAACACTAAACGTTCGCCGCAGCTTCAGCAGCCAAATACTCGTACACATGATGTCCGCGCTACCGCGTGAGCTTAAGAATGTTATTGGATAATTTATCTCGGCACATTAGCATATTTTGGTAGTAAGCTGTTTTCACCTGCTGTGCATTTGATGGGTTTGCATCAATTCTCGCGCTGCCGCCGCCGACGGCTTGACAAACACGCCATCGGTGAGCTGACGCACCGCTTAGTAGGAGCTTGTATCAAGAAGAGGCAAAAGCCGAAACAAAAATAACAAAAACGCGCTGTGAACGCGCGGAATATGAATAAAATGGGAAACGTAGCAAATATAACATAATAAATAAATTAAATAAATCAACGCATTAAAACGAGATGCATGTGTTCGTATGTATGTACGAGCGCTGGAGAAGAACGCGCCGAACGGATGAGTCGCGATGAGCTCAGTTAGAAACCGCAGCGATCGCTGGCCAGCAATAAATGGCCTGAACTGGTTGCTGGTAGCCGCGCTGAGGGGCCGCAGTAAAGCAGCAACTCTTTTTTATTATTTTATGATTAGTTATGTATGCTTTGTTGTTGCTGACGAAGCGTGAACGCGATTTTGAAGCAGTGAAATGAAATAAATAACCAAATAAAGAGGCACGCCAAATGAGTGCACAATTGCCGAGATCGCGATTGCGAGCGGGCCGAAATGGAGATGCGATGCGCCATAATGTGGTTCGCTGCCACCCAACAGTAGGCTCTAAACACATTCATAACTCCATATAGGCTCGCAGCTGTTCGCTGGGAGTGTTGAACATCACTCAGGCGCGCTGCTGAAAAATAGACCAAATGATTTATGCTAATCCGCGGCGCACAAAGCGTCTGCATGATGCTCAGCGGGCCGTCGCGTCGACTCACTGTAGCGCGCTGCAACAACAACTCGTCACATTCATATGCAGATAGCCGTGTGTTCGGGATTGTTTGGCCGCATTCACTTGCCAGCTTGTCTGCACAGCCTCAATCTTAGTTAGCATAATGACTTAATAACTTTATGCATAGTTGGCCCCACTCGAATTGACACATATACCTTGCGGCCAGTTTGTGGCATGCCACATGATTTGTGAAACGTTGTTGGCCAATGCAAGCGAGTTGCGTGCTCGGCGGTGCGGGCTACTCCCAAATTAACGTGTGAATTTGTAACAGCATTTGCATAACGAACGAAACGGACAGTCCTCGTACATACAAACATATGTGTATAGTATATGACATATCTGTTTTGTTTTGAGTGTGGTTTTCGAAAAAAACTGACTTGAAGCTTTGGCTTTGATTTATAAAGTCAAAGAATACAATTGTATGACATGATGTGGGCAATTAAATTCAGATTTCAGATTTTTACGGCCGTTTGACATATGTATGCATGTAAGATCCGTGTGCTTAATAACAACGATTAAGAAATTAAGAACATGTTATTACCTTTAAATTAAATGTGAGCAAAAAACCGAAAACAGAACAACTTATTGTGGATCGAATTGTAATTATTTTAAAAACAGGAAAATACATACGCCAACTTTGGTACCCTTAACAAGTGCAAAATATTCCATTCCAGAACTTATTTTTGGTCGGTCAGTTCCATGCCGAATTCGGCAAAGATATCGCGCCAAGTGAAAACGTGTGCATACAAATACTTACGCGCTGAAATAGTAACATTCAAGTATGAGTGAAATGAAAGGAAAAAGTGGTTTAGTTTTCGGACTTCACCGATGTTATTTAAGAAACAAGGAACAAATAAAGTGTTGTGGAGCATAAGAAAGCACAAAATACAACAATAAATATAATGTGTTGCCAGTGTTGCAAACTTAAAGAAAATTTTATCTGAGTTGAGTGTTCTATTGACACTCGTTTACTAAAAACCCATATGAAGGAAAAACAAAATATGTGTTTACGATATTAACGGCGTTGATTATATAAAGAAATATAATATTAATGATATTGTAATAAAATTGGAAACTTAATATTTTTGCTTTTAACTGACTTAGCTTAAACTCCGTCACTGTGAATTTATTAGCGTTGGTTAACACAATTACTATTGAAGCAATATCTTGACGTCTTTCAAAATCAATAAATTAGAATATAATGTGTCCATAAAGAAACTGAGTTGGATTCTCTAAAAGGAATTAATGACACCATTTCGGTTTCTCAGCCTACTATCATATTTTAAGCAAAATGCATAGAACTCAACAGTTTTGTTAAGCAATTTCCTCTTAATTTTAAACCTTTTGGCCAGGTTTAATCTTCTTGAGCTGTCACATATACCCACAGGACCAAAAAATCCATTATAGAATGCATTGAAGGATGAAATGGTAATTATAACACATGGTTCGAGACTTATGGCTTGACTTCTGATATAATACATTGTGACAAAAAGTACCCGGAAATTGTAAATAAAACGCAAAATATATTAATATTTATTTGGTCGCCTTCAAAGTAGTCCCAACCAGATGTAATACACTAATGCCAACGATTTTTCCAGTCCAATTTTCATAAGCATTTTTTGGGATGACCTTCAATTCTTTCAGCGAATTTTTTTATCTCTTTAAATTCGGTCATAATCGTGGCTCGATGCGATGCTGAATTATCTTCGCGTAAAATCCATGAAATTTCCGGCCGTTATTAATGGATGTTCTCATGCAAACGCCTCAATACGACCAAATAAAACTTCCAATTGACCGTCTATCCCTCCGGCATAAATTCATGATGCACCAAACCATGAATATCGAAAAAAGCAATGATCATGGCTTAGCGGCTTTGGTGTAATTTTTTTTGGTTTCGGCTCGTTTTTCCTCCTCCATTCCTATGATTGTTGACTTATTTGCATGTCGAAATCATAAACCCATGAAAGAACCTCTTTTTGAAAAAAACTCAGCTTCGAGACGAGAGAAGAGCAAGAATGCGTTTCATACCCAAAATATCCTCTACCATCATTCGAAAAGACTCGCGATAGATGTCAAGCTCTCTTGCCATCTCTCTAATACTTGCTTGACGATTTTCAAGTAGCATACTTTAATATTTTGATCAGTTAATGAGGAGGTCGTACTAATGTTTTTCATATTTAATATTCCTTCGGCGCAATATTCCTTCTTTTCTTAGCTTTTTGCATACTGTAGCTCCACAGTATTGATATCAGTTGACCAATCAAATCAATGATCAATTTTCTAAAGCTAAAATGTAGCGAAAAGCGAAAGATTCGACCAGCTGCAATCTTAAGCAGATTTTCGATATTAGTTTGCTTGAAGTTCTAGAAATTTTGTTATTTTCCATTAATATATTTTTTTAAACCTCCCCATTTTCAAATTGTTATACACAAATCATTAATTAGTTTTTACAGTAAAACTCGCTTAAATGCCTCACCTAAAATTTCATCTTTTTGAGATATTTTAAGCGGGTTTGGTACTTAAAAGAGTCCACTTAAGTCCTTCGATGCAAGTACCAAATTTTGGTTATTTAAACGTTCTCAGTACATAAGCCAGGCGTACTTAAGTAGGTTTTACTGTAGTCGAATTGATACGAAAACGATTGAAAGACCAAACTTAAAGCTGTCTCCGTATATGACGCAAAACATTTTAGCCCCCTAATCTTTCAGCGCTCTAATATCAGCCGAAATCTAAATAATCTTCAGGCAATGCTTCAATAAATACTTTTAAGGCCAAATAGTTTTATTGTAATTTTGAATTATTTCTATGAATAACTTTGTAGCGCTCTAAGAAAGGGAAGTAGGGTAATGAACTTTATTGAATTTTCGATTCGAATTCTATCACTGGGGAAGTTCTCAATAGAGCTCAAAAATTTCGAATCCATCTTGATGTGTAACTTTCAAACTTTCACAGTATTTGTAAAGGAAGTCCCCTTCTTGTTGTGTCAAACGCGCTCTAAAAACAGCAATTGCACGAAAATATCGAATCTGTAATTTAATAATTTTGTGCTGCAGTTACTCTAGTCATTAAATTCAATATAAATTTTCTGTTACTTAAACGCCATTCTTAGACTTTTTTACAAAATTTATCTGAAAAGCTGTATTAGTAACCATATTACTTTTTAAAGATACAACCTTTATATAAGATATTAGAAAAAAATACCGGAAACCCTTGAAAGGCTATATATAAACGAACAGCGGGATGAGCTGAGTCGATTTACCCTCTTTCTTTCGAAGATGCTGCCCGGTTGTAGAAATCACCGATATCGAACAACTATATCATAGAGCGGCCATACAAATCGACCAATCATGTTCAAGTACTTGTATGGAAAATCTTTTTAATTATACATATATCTTCATGACACTTGGCTTTGATTGTTATTTAAGGCATTGGTGTAAAATCTACGAAATTTGAATCACTATAGCATATATCTGTCATACAAACTGAACAATCGAAAAAATCAAGAACATGTATGGAAAACTTTTAAAATTGTTGAGATATCTTCACAAAATTTAGCAAGAGTTACTAACCAAGTAAACAATGCAATCTCCGAAGAAATTCTGTAGGTCGAGACCCTATAACATATAGCTGCCATACATACTGACCTACATATTATATATTTATGATTGGTACCAAAGCTGCTTGCTTTTCTGTTATGTTTTTGAAAGAATTTTTAGTTATCATAGAATAGTTTTCATATATTTTTTAATAAAATATTTTTCTTTTTGGAAAAATTTAGAAATAGCTTGAGATCGTAAGCCAAGTGAGGGAGTGCTTCTTCGAAAATATAACACCATAAATATTTATACTCAATGTTGTAAAAAGTACAATAATAATAATAACAAACAAGTTTTTCTACAAAAATTATAATTCTGAAAAATATAAATAATTTGCAGTTATAAATGCACACACTTGCGGCGCATTGTCAAAATACAAAGAAACATTCATATATCAAGCCACATTTAATATGAGCACATAAACAATTTGTAAGAAGACACACGCGTGCAATTTCCAACTAAAAGCCAGCACTTAAACGCTTCCACATAAATAACTAATACTGTTGCCGTTTAAAGTGCAAGCCAAGCGCCGCGATAGCGAACTGATATACTGAAGCTGCAGGTGCAGAAATAAAAACAAAAAAAAACTAAAAGCGAAAATATAATCAGCAACGAATCTCGCACCTTACCGGACGCGGCCAACTGCGAACACACAAGTTTTGTTGTTATTGTAGGTTTTTGTTTTTGTACAACTGTTGTTGTTGCGAATTTCACGCATGAATCTTGCGCGCATTGCTTGCTGCCCATGCGCTGTGCGTGAATTCTAACAACTTCCAATTTTACCAGCAATATTTGCAACAACTACAACACCAACGATCAGCGAACAAGCAGCATTTCCTTGTGCGCGCAATCAACGCAACAACAGTGGGCCGGCCACTCCAATTAGCGTCCGAATGCCCAACTTAACGCCGCCATTCGACACCCAAACGCCAAACTGTGAAATCCGAAGCGTTTAGCTATCTCACATTCGCCGGGAAATGCGATCAACACACGAGTACTATATGCTTAAAGTAATAATAGAAAAATCATAATAGAAAAATCATAAGCGCTTACAAATATATTCCATTTTACATAAGAAAATAATTTGAAATTTGTTTAAAAAGTGCCCATGAATTGAGTGAGCGCGCAGTGCGTCAGTGCCGTGGTTGTTGTTGTGCTTATGTGTAGTGATACGATGCGATTGCCAGACGCACACACAAAAACGCTGCGAAGAAATGTGGAAAAATCGTAACAAGCTCTTAATATTTCTGCTTTGGATCATGGAAATAAGGTGAGTGACATTGAAAGTAGACATTTGACTATATACCATAAATATGAATGTATGTATACTTAGCACACCAGATGTTATGTGTTTGCGTGCGTGAAGTCAAGATTTGAGCTACCACGGAGTAGTACACCAAGGTTATTAGCTCATTGGCTCGGTTCACGCGAAAACTGAAGTTGCACTTGTGCAATTTAAGATTTAAGCTGATTAATTTAGCAAAGGTATTACTAGCACTAAATTGATTGCTTGATTATCGACTTTTCGGCAAGAATGCTGTGCTCTGCTGAAATCTGTTACAAGGACATTCTGTGTCATAAAATGTATACTTATGTGAATTAAGTCTTCAAATCGCCACTTAGCCGCTCATTAAGCCCGAGCGCTGCTCTCTTGTCCAAATATTTGCACGAGAAGGCGAAGGTATACCGTTGAATTCAATGCCAGCTAATTTGCAGATACCATATTAAAGTGGCATAATCGCTTACTACTCAATTTAGACCAGTTATACCAGTACCAAAGTTTTAGCAAAACGAACACGCACATCAGTTAACGCTCGTTCCATCGACTGCGGTATTCGCCATTCCAATGCGCAGAGGACCATAAATCTTCTGCAGAACCTTTCTAACGAAAACTCATAACGTCGACTCAACAGATGTTGTCATCGTCCATGCCACTGCACCATGTAGCATGACGGGAATAATGAGGGACTTACAGAGTTTCGTCTTTGATCGTCGGGAGAGGACTTTATTTCTCAATTGCTTTCTCAGTCCGAAGCAGCACCTGTTGACAGGAGTTACTCTGGGTTGGATTTCGAGGCTGACGTTGTTGTTGTTAACACAGGTTCCATGGTAAACAAAATTATCTACGATTTTGAAGTTATGACTGTCCACAGTGACGTGGGAGCCAAGTCGCGAGTGCGACGACTGTTTGTTTGAGGATAGAACCAGTTTCGTTTTGTCCTAATTCACCGCCAGACCCATTTGCTCGCTTCCTTATACAGTCTGAAAAAGCAGAACTAATTTAATAATATACGGATATCTAAGTTCTTTAATAACCTTTGGTATTAGTATGAGGTTTAGTCCTAAAGGTAGACTATTAATTTTTATTAAAAATTAAACATGTAGTGGCAATATATATTAACTTCAGAGAGGAGGAATATTAAGTGCAAAGAAGTTTTGTGATCAAATTTTTTACAGTCCTTGAAGCAATACTCTCTAACGGTTAACGATTCGTACCGGCAATTGTAGCCATAGCCATATAAGACCTTCGGCATGGATACACTAAAATTCAACACTACTTCTATTGCAATAGGTTGCTTTTATATTTACAGACTTGCGAGGAATTTGTGAGCGGGGCGAAGCCAATGGAGAAAATAGATATTGAGCTTTTTTTCAAGAGGATGTGGCTAGCATCAAAATAACGGTATATGTACTGTTCCGAAGTGTAACTTCCTTCAGAAATCTGTGTATTTTTTCCGGTAGCCGAGCGGCTATACTGACTCCGAGCTTGCTGTCTGTGCGCTCAAACCTAGTCAGTGAGTGCTTAACCTCCTTTTCAATAGCAGAAAGCTACTTCCATGTTAGATTTGTGTGGGTTGCCGGTCCCAGCGGAGTCCTCAAAAACCTAATACCCCAATTTTATCCGATTGGAACTGGAACTTGTAAGGCGCAAGATGCTTCTGGTCCAGAGTGAGGTTCTCTGAAATATTTGTTTTTAGTAAAGCTTCAATGCAGTTTTAAATGTTCTGACTGGACACTGTCCGATAAGTTCACACGCGTGGCTACATTTTTTTGGGGAATTGTATGGTGGAAGGCGAGGTGGAATCATACTGTCACTTTCTTTTCTATTGTACTGCTTTTGCCAGACTGAGTTTGAAATATAGTATCTCGTTTATTGAATCTATCAGCGTGGTTGGGATTGATATTACCTGCCTTAACAGATTTATGGTGAGTTCAAGACGTTTCGTCGATTAATGAGGATCTGTTGATCTACATACGTATACAGGTTTATGGGTAACTAAAATGACAAACATCTGTCTATGTGCGATCTATTGATTATGAATCCTATGGCCCATGCGAATCTATCTTTGTGATCGCATAATCTTTGTTAATCTCAGTTTTATTTGTGAAAAGTGTTGGCTGTGTTTGTTCGAGGTTTTAAAAAATATTTCGTATCATTTGAAAGCTTCAAAATAGGACTTCTATTACAATTCCTAACACTGTGTTAGGAAAAATTAATCTGAGCTAGGAGCTCTAGTAGCGAGGAGGTAAAAATTGCTGCCAGAATGTCTGACTGACTGTTCACGCAAATGGCTGCTTCTGTATTTTCCCGAAGTGGTTCGTAATACAGCTTTCTAAGTTGCTTGCGCAGCTTTGCAGATGAAAAATGAGACAGATGTGGGACACCTCACGTTTTTGCTTTAAAGTAAACATATTGTATAATTGTAACTTTCTTAAGAAACACAAATCTTATAAGAAAATAAAAATAACTGTATTTTGGTCTTCAACTCATTTTTGGCTTATAAAACTATGTCTCCGGAACGATGCTAATGAGGTGATTTAATGGCGCTAATTTATTCGAAATGTTTAAAATTAAAACTCAAATAAATATAATGTTGGCAGCAAGCACTAATTTGCATACTAAATAACAGTACATCGCATGCGTTGTCGTCAAAATCAATTAAGTTTGATTTATTACATTTTTAGCAAATCATCAGCTCGTCAGCCAATTTGTGTTCGGCAACATGTTTATGAGCACATGAATTTCCATAATATTTGTTAACATAAAACGAAAAATGAACAAACGAAAAACAAAAAAACTAACACAACTAAATATAACTACAACAAAAATGCGCATTTTCAACGCCCAAACACCGAAAACCGATTCGGCGGCCTGAGCTCGAACTCGGCGCGATTGTCGCTTGTTGCTTTGTCAATGGCGTTGCCGCAATCACGTCCACCCCCACTGTCGCGCCATTCACATCACTCACTTGCTGCCTAGACGCTGTGTCTGTACATCCGACATTCGACAAGCCTCAGCGACTCGTGTACCGAAATGTTGAGCGTATAAAAATGAAACATCGAAAAAGGTAAAACCTCATTAAAATATCCAATTAAGCTGGCCAACAAGCAATAATTTAAGTAAATTTCTATTTCCAACGAAAAATCAATTTTCCACCATTACCACATCAAAAACCTGCCATTCATCCATCGCTCCATCGCAACAATCGACCGACCGGCCGACTGCCGTTCAGCAGCCGACAAGGCAGCCTCTCAGCCTACAATTCCGCCAACGAAGCCGCGCTTGTCGCACAGCCGAAAAGGTAAACAAGCGCACGGCGGCAAGGGCTTGCATTTTTCTAGTATTGATGCCTCTGCGAGCTTCGGATAGTTGGACGGACCTGCAGTCATCCATCATAATGTTTGCGTGTTTGTTTGCGTCGCACGTCAGTTTGTACGCCTGTCAGCTTGTCGATTTAGCTATTCATCTGTTCATTGCATTTGTCGCGTGAGTGCTTGAATGCCCTCTGACGATCTGATGTGCTGACGGCCGGTGAATGGCAGTTTACCAGCGCTTCGACAAGGCACAAGCTCTACGTGTGTACCTTTCGCTGAACTACACACGCTTACAATCCTTCGAGCAGGCATTCCACTATCTAATTGCCCGCCAAAGCCATTCAATACGGCAATTGAAATAAAAGTGCTCCGCATCTGCATGACAATTCAACAATAAGCCATTATGTCAATTAGATCGATGGGTGAGAACTGAAGAGCGGAATAGGCATAGTTCGGCGGAAATAATTGAAAGGCTTAACATTTAAAACACCAGCTAGGAAAAACTCTTCCAAAGTGTGCCTGGGTCTGTAAGAAAATTACTGTTATGATTAATAACAATTAATAAACGATTGAGACTTTTAGTCGGTCAGCCTTCCCAAGAAGCTTTCGTTACTCTTTTAGCAGTTATTAATAACAATCGCAATCGAATAGTAGATCCCTGTATTTATCAGATGAAGTTCAGCTAGTCCTTTAGCGAAGGTGCAATCGCCAATTATTGTATTAAAAAAAAAACTGTTTTTTCTCAGATAAAAAAGAAAGTATATGAGCGGCTGAAGGTCATGAGAGTCACTACAGCTCTAGACCTCCATCAAACAGTTTTATCAAAGGTTAGCAATAAGGTTCTCACATAGGTATACACTTGTCCTCTAGGTAACATTAGCCAGTTTTGAAAGTGACAAGTGATTACTGTGTATTTGCTGCTACTATCGTCTCTCTAAATTGTTTTAATTTGCAAATGCATTCATTCAGTTTTTCAAGTTCATACTTCTCATATTACTTTAAATACACTTGACCTTGAAGTCGTAAGAGAGACAGATTTAGTTTTATTAGTATTTTCCACTTCGGCAAGGCTTTTTCAGTGGCGCGTATATTCTAAGTCAGTGCGCAGTAGTATTTTTCATATAATTTGAGTTCTCGGTAGGCAACAAAAAAGCAGACTAGTTGGTTAGGTTATGAGCCCCATTAGACGTATCCGTGGAAGATATAATACCTGGCCCGCTGGAACGATCAAGAGACTGTGCAGTACACAATTTGATCACATATGTATGTAGCTCAGAATGAATCAATATCCGTAACCAACTGGAAGATTGTTCATTTGGAGAAGAAGCATTAAAAATGAAAAAGCTCTATAAAGATTATTGTGGCAAATATAAACTTGAAGGAAGTAACGAAACGGTTCCACTTTTTTTTTGTGAGTGCCCAGCTCTAGCACAAACCCGACATAAAACTCTTGAAATCCATTAGGCACTAAAGCCTTAATGTCTTTCTGCAAATAGCATAAAGTAAATAGTTTCATTTCAAAGATCAAATGATTTGAACACAACGATAAAACGAGATTGCAAAAATTGGAAGGCTTTAGAAGGAATAGTGTCTCAGTGTGTCGCTTCTCAGGCTAATTGAGTTCGAAGGGACTGCTTTTATACCTACCTACTAACCTATCTCTGGTATCAGCGATAGTCGTGGCAGATAGAGTGTTAAGCCAATTAGCTGGTCAAATTAGCAAAATAATGTAATTTTCTCAGGTTTATCCATCGGTTTACCTTTACTGATCTTCCTCAAAACTTATCAATAATTGAGATCGGTAAGTGGAAAGAGTGATTTTTCATAGGAGACTTATCAGACGTTCGTCAGCAAAATAATGTCTTATTAGAATATTAATATAAACTATATATATATACGTACAAATAGAAAAAATATTACCAGATTCTTTTTCTTCTTTATTGGCATAGACATCGCTTGCGCGGTTATAGTCGAGTTTACAACCGCGCGGCCGTCGACCAACTCATAAGATGTTGTCATCGCCCAAGTCTCTGCATCATAAAGCAGGACGGAGATGATGAGTGACTTGTAGAATTTGATCTTTGTTCTCCGCGAGAGGACTTTACTTCCCAATTGCTTGCGTTAAATTTCGAGGCTGACATGGTTGTTGTTGTAACTAGTATTAACACCAACAATCATGTCAGCCAAGATAAACGAAATTATCAACGACTTCCAAGTTATGGCTGTCAAAAGTGCCGTGAAAGCCAAGTCGTGTGTGCGACGACTGTTTTGTTTGATGACAGAAGATATTTCGTCTTGCCCTAGTTCACTACCCATTTGTTTCGCTTCCTTATCCAGTCTGTAGAAAGCTGAACTAACGCAGCGGTTGTTGAGGCCAATATTATCAATATCATCGACGTACTTCGGCAGCTGCACACTCTTCTAGAAGATTTACATTCTCTATTCAGGTCTTTAACTCGAATCCAGGAGTAGATTGAAGAAGTCGCACTAGGGAGTCGCCTTGTCTGAAATCTCGTTTGGTATCGAAAGGCTTGGAGATGTATTTCCCGATCCTGATGGAGCTTTTGGTATTGCTTAACCTCAGTTTACACAGGTAGTTTTGAGGGAATACAAAATTCGGATATAGCGATCCTCTTTTTCAAGGCTTGGCGTATGGTGAATATCTGGTCAGTTGTTGATGTTCCAGTCCTAAAGCAACACTGATGAGGTACAATCAGTTTGTTGACGGTGCGCTTCCGTTTTACCAGCTTTTCTGGGTCTTTCGCTGCCCTAGGTGCAACTTTCGTGCAAAATTTATTCAAATGGTCGCTGTCTACTCATGAGAATATTAGACTTAAGACCATACTAAGAATTTTTCCGTTGCAGGGTCACAATACTTTAAAGATATTTAAGATTTCTTGCAATAGAACATAACCAATAAAAAAATACACGCCAATAAAAAGTAAAGACTGCCTTCTAACAATAAGTTTCGGAAAAATATTTTGTAAATTTTTTAAAGTTTTCTTTGAATTAATTTAACTGTCCAGAATTTCATAAACAACGCATATAACATTTGGCTGCAAGTGAAGTAAAAACGAATTCAAAACTGCTTTGTGGAAAAGACTTGGCTACATCGATGTAATTACCACACTTGCCTGAACTCCTTGCGCTGAGAATTCCGCGCACAAGGCTGACACACGGCTAACATCAGACACAAGGGCACAGACATAGCGATCAAGATCACTGGCGACAGCGGTCACGACAGCAGCCGCGATGACGCGCGAAGGCGACAGCGCCAGCGCCGACTGATGGCGTTGAATGTTGAAATCGTTGGTGATGATGGAAATGCTAAATGGCTATATCTTAAATGGGGAGCAAGTTGCCTTTTAAGCAGCAGAAATATGTATTTATGAAAAACTCTTTGTTTTCTCTTTAAGCAAGACTTTGGGTAGAGGATGAATAAGGAATGAAGACTATATATTACGGGAACATAGAATTACTAGAAAAGCGCCAGCAAAAAGTCTGTAATACTTGTAACAATAACAACAATAACGAGGCCAATTTGACCGTAGCGGCTGAGGTAAAAGGAACGGTTCTACCAGAGTCAGTGGGTAGCACTAACTAGACAACGTGCTGTTTTAAAAATAGCGTAGACAGAGAAAGGCCCTCAACCGGTGTTCTTTTACTTCTTTATGTCTTTTATCAGTTCGCCGCTCTACTATTCAGCTTACTCGCTAGATGCGGTACACGGCAGTTGGCGTCTTGTCGTGTCCAAATGTCGGCGAATGTCGTCCAACTGTTCGTCAACTCGTCAGGCAGCCGTCCAACCAGTCACTTGGACATTTAAGGCATTTGGTAGCCGGAGCAACAGCCGAAAAGGCTGCATGGAATGCAGGGCAACTGTTCGAGGTTCGGTGCCTTTAAGCTGTGGCACAAACAGCCTTTGCTTGCTGCCCAACAATGGACACATGCGCAGTTTGTTGTTGCAGTTTATTCGCTTTATTATTGTTGTTGCTATCAGGAAATGTCTTCGTTGGATGCACAATTCATCTTTCTTTTCTTCTCCGTTGCTCCGTCGCACTAACAATGCTCGTAAAATTGCTATGCCACGTACAATAAAACAACAACAATAACAATACATTAATAATACATAGTTGTAACAACTGCAAATCAGCAATATTGGCAACTCGGCGCAGCTGCAGTCGCATGTACTATGCAATTTCGCTCAGCCAGCCGCTCGGCGATCGCATGCAATCGCTTGATAGCGAGGCGAATCGAAAGCTCATTGCTGGCTGCCGTGGCTGTGGCTGGTGCTATGAATGGGCGGGTAATAAAGATGAGGAGCAGCAGCGTTGCAGCTTCCATGGTGGTGCATGTCCACTGCTCAGATATGCCAATAATGAGCTCCTAAGAAACTATATATGCATCTTTGCTTTGTTGTTTTGTTGCTTACGAAGCTGTCGTTCGTTAGTTACGTACTTTTACTCGTTAAGCAAATATCCGCATTACAATGTGGACACGACCTTCCGTAAGAGTGTTGAAGCAACAAATTGAATGTTACTGAATTGGTCATAAAAATATGGTCACCGGTAATGTTAGTTTTGGTCCCATGAAGATAAACTCTCCCCGTTTTAGCGAATATGAAACTTTTTCGTTATAATAAGGGTACTTTTAGTACTCTCACATGATGAAAGTTGAATATGGCCAAAAATTTTCAAAACAGTTTTACTGAAACCTGGAAACTGTCTTTCTATAGTGGTTGAGATATTGGGTGGAACCAGAGTGAAGAAGCCCTTAAAAACAACAACATTTATGTTCTTACAGCGTTAAAAAAAGTTTATAGCCCTTATTGTAAAGATAAATGGATAACAAATCCTCAAAATCTTATTAAGATACGAGATAAAATGAGAATATGTCTCCTTAATTAATATCTTATTAAAGCCTAGCAAAGACAGTCTCACCGCAATTGATGTTCGGACTGGACACTGGATAGGTTCATCCGCGGGACACTCTTTGCCTAACCTGTGTGGTCACTTTCTTCTAATTTGCCCTGGTTTTACTAGACTGAGATTGACATATTTCAGTAGATACACTTTCGGCGAACCTAGCGAATGGAATGGATATTAACTGCTTTAAGATATTTTTGGTAAGTTCTAAATAGCTGGGTCAAACGATGAGGATTTGGTGATTCACTTTTAGGAGCTTATGGGTAACGCAGAGACAAACATCTTTCCAAGTGATTTCTATATCGATTAGGATCAGCCCCATGACCTAACCTGAGCTATCTTATTAAAGTGTGAACAAAAATATTCAAATTCTTTAAACAATTCCCATGAACAGGGACACTTAGGTACAATCCAACAAGTGTTTATGTCTCGAATCGAGTATTGCTTTCAAATTGAAGAATATCGAAAGACGATAATAATATCAGCAACTTATTGGCCAAGTCTGAGCAAATGAAAATTATATAATAATTCACTTAAAAAAATTCAAGACCTTATTTTAACTCAGCTTCGGTCGAAGCGGACCGGGACAACTATCCGTTTAGTATTAACAAAGTAATATACTTTTTTGGTCTACAGGTGTCGCAGACACTTTAATTCTTTAATCTTTCACGTTTTTAAAGAAACCCAAGAAGGATTTTGTTATTTGTTGTAAATGCCGTATATCCAAAAATACATATGTTTTACGAAGCGCAATTGGCGTGGGAAAGTTATGTGAAACACATGCATGATTATTTGGAAATGCATGCACGCTTTATACTTATATATTTATTTAGAGTTGGAGTAATATTAGGGTGGGTACAAATATTTATTTTTTATTCCCTAGCAAAGGCAAACAATGCTACAACCTCGTTTCGCGTGATGGCCAGAAGTATCTTGGGAAACAGGACAGCAGTGGGGAGTGTCGGCCGGAACAAGCGACTTCATTTCTACTGCGCACCAGGTCACAAGGCATCGAGGGTAATGAAACAGTGGACAAGGTTGACAAGAGTTTCTACCTGGTTTCAAAATTGCAAAAGTTATAAGTAAAGTGGCAGATAAGAAATAGACAAAGTTCCTACTGGCACTCGAAAGCCACAGTAACGGCACTTTATCTGATATCGCTAAGGACCAAAACTGGTCTATGCTTACCAGACTAACCCAATTCGCTAAACCTTTTGAATGCGCCTCGACCTCGAAAAGCTTTCCTGTCATATTTTTAATGTAAGAAAACTGAACTGAATTGGAATACAGTGAAGAAAAGAGTAGGAGAGCGATGACAATTCCACCCAGGCCCGACTTCTTAGAGGGGCCCGGTATCTTGCAACAATATTTTAAAGATATTTTCGCCAACAATTGATTTCCTCACTAAGCCCCTGTGGAAAAAATATGGTGCTGTCGCCGAATTCTCAAAGACGCCAATTCTGAGAATAACGCTCTTCTTGGAACTATAGAAGGGTACGGAAACTGATTATTGCTCTATAGAAAGATGAGATCAAAACCATTCAAGTAATTCCCATAAGATTCTGCCCCACCTTAGTGCGCCTTTACAAGTATGTACGGCCACTAAGCGAGTACTGGGAAAAGCTTCAATCATTCCAAAGTCGTAAACAATAATTCAGCAGCAACGCCGAGGTCGGACTAAATGCCTCATTTCGGGCTTTTAGTGTGCGGCCTACAATTTATCTGATGCGCATAAATGAGTGATTCCTTCAAAATGCACGAACAGAAATGCATAAAAACCAATTTACACCGAGCTGGAGTATTTCTGTTACGTTGCTGTTGCTTTAGTTATTGTTATTGTTGTTGCTGTTGCAACCGAAATCGGTAAGTTATGCGCATATTTACTCGTACTAACCTTAAAGAGGCGCTGGCAACAAGCAAAAAGTGGCAGCTTGGAGCTAAGCGCATTTGAAGATACCAGCCTTTTCAGACTCTCACACACACATACATATACACTCAAGTTTACTCACACCGTATTCCGATGCAACATTCCTCGAAAGTTCACACAGCACAAAGCTATACGTTTTTTGTATGCATGACTGTGTGTGTTCCCATCGCGCCTTTCTTGTTGGAGTTTTCCTTTCTGGGCAGCTTCACTTTTCCACTGGGACTTCGTGGTCTCGTCTTTTGTTCAGCTATTTCTGTGCAATATGACCATTTAATCGCGAACAAGCCGTTCGTACAAACACGAAGAAATGAAGCAATGAACAACAGCGCTACAGCTGTTGCTGCCACAACTGCCACAATTGATGACTGCACGGCGGTAATGCGCTGGTTATGTTTTCAGTGTTGTTGTTGTTGTCGATTGTATTTTTGTTGCCAAGCATTTGCCGATTTGTAGTCAGTGATATTTATCACACCGCTGGTTGCTGCGCATGCGCCTTCTGCGTCCGTTGTGGCATGTTGTCGTTGCCGTCATTGTTGCAACAACAGAAAAGGCATGTAATTCAAATGAAAATGCTTGTACTCACAACTCAAAGCCGATCAGTGCAGCGCAGCACAGGAATCAGCGTCGTCGTCGATAACGAATAGCCGTAAAAACGATTGGTATACTAATGTTTTGTAAGGCGAAGCGATCGATGCGCCGAATTCCAACAGTCGGACGCTCAGCTGCGAGCGTTATTGCAATTATAAAGCAAACAAAAGTGTAAACGCCAAACAAACAGGCAACAAACAAGCGTAATAATGGATTTTAGAAGTTAAACATTTTTAGTGGAATGATAAAGTGCTCCAACGGATTTTATCATTGCCATGGACTTCCTTCTTTTTGCCGCCGACGGAGTGCACTGCGCAAAAAGGCAGACCAATTTAGTAGTTTTGAAACATTTTTGTACACATTTGACAGCTTAAAAAGGCCTTGGTTTAAGAAATAGGGGGTAGTGACTGTATAATTTTCAAAAACGTGAGAGATCGACCAAGTCTTCACTTCCAGAACAGAAAACACAGGTTGTTATAAGGTTAAGAGAAAGTCTCCATTAAATATTTTTATTGTCTTATTAAATTCTACAACATCTCTAGAATATTGTTCCAAATTTTTATTTTTTTTATTGATCCGAGTAATAGTTAATAGTTATAGTTGAGAACTTATACGCTCGAGGCTAGCTTGGCTAAGTGCGCCGTCTTTAAACATGTTTTTATCGAAACAGATTTCTCGAGGACGTCTTAACCGATCTTCAAAAAATTTTACGCACGTCTTTGATACAATTCATAAACACTTGGATGAATGGAATTTTTCGATTACAACTGTTTACAAAAAAGAAATGTCGCTAAATTTTCACTAAACTTTTAATTTCTGTTTTGTAAAAATGTCTGCCAAAAATCCAACTTTCAGTTTTCTTTCTTTCGACAATGGCAGCAATGGCCGAGTTTAAAATATTTTTTCCAATAATTTCAGAATTCTTTTGTAAATAGTGTATGTTTGTAACAATAAAAATTCTAATAAAATAATTCATTTTTTTTATTAAACAAAATATTTGAAAAAGACTGGTTTTTACCCATGTAAGCCCTTAACTTGAACGCACCATACTTTCACTAATCTCAAAAACGAATTCGTAGTAAATGTATTCTTTTAATTCAGATATTTAACATTATTAGGTTAGGTTAGTTTGTCGATCCTAACAGGAATCTCAATTGAAGCTTTGAACGGCGGTCCGTTGTGGCACTTAAAACTCCTAAGTAATTAATCATGGAACCATCACAAATCGACAAAGCGCTTTGAATCTATAACACATACATATCGCTCATTTGCTGCAAGACCGGCATAAGTCAAAAAAATCGATTCTCCAGAAAACGCGTTTAAAGTTTTCAACTGACTACAACCTTACACGGTGACTCCAACCTTACACCTCTTCTCAAGCGGAGCATATGAGAGGTATTCATACGAATTTTCACTCAACATGAAGTATGATATAACGAACAATTCTGCACCATTAACTCAAAAATCACGTTTTTTGATCTATGCCGGTCTTGTGACGAAAGCAGGCCGCCATAGTATGCACCGTGTTTCATAACATTTGTCTTTCGAATCTTTGCATTCGGGGGCTGAAACTCAATAATTTTACGAACTACATCATTTTCAATACATAAAAAGCAGGAAAATAAAACTATTTGAAAAACATGCCGTCGCTTTATTGTGACAAAAAAGTACCCATGAATTGTAATTAAAACAAAAAATATTTATTTATTCACAATTTTTTATTTTGCCTGCTTCATAGTAATCTCCACCAGATGTTACACACTTATGCCAGCGTTTTTTCTAGTCTTCGAAACACTTTTCATAAGCATTTTTTGAGATGGCCTTCAGCTCGTTCAGCGAATTTTGTTTTATCTCTTCGATCGACTGAAAACTGGTTCCATTCAGATGATTGTTGGCTTTTTTGCTTGTCAAACTCCAAAACCCATGTCCCATCGGTAGTTATAATGTTCTTCATGAATGTGGAATCGGAATTCGCAAGATCAAGCTATCGAAAGAGTCCTGTTAACCGTAATCTTTTTGAAAAAAATTCAGTTTCATCCGAACGAGTTGGGCAGGAACGCGTTTTATACCCAAAATATCCACTAAAACCATTCGAACGGTCTCGAGAGACTACTTCGGACTATGTAGGCAATTGAGATGTAAAGTCCTCTCTCGAAGAACAAAAACAAACTCTGTAAGTCATTCTACCATATTCACGTGTTTCCATCGACCCAGCAATGTACACCTCGTTTTTCTTCGCAATACTTGAATTACGCCTCACTTTCGAGAGTGTACTCCATTTCCCATTCGAAATCTTTCACTCGTCGTTTGTTTTGCAGCGGCAGCTGAATGCGAGATAAAAGTATCTAATAAAAACATAGATTTAAGGCATAAACACCGCGCATACTTTCCATGATCCATAAAGATACAGCGCGCGCGCACACACACACAAACACATGCAGCCGGCTTGCAGCCGCGCCACTTTGTTGTGCTTTGTTACTTAAATATACGGATTTTTATGTTGGCATGTCCGCTATTAGACAACAAGACAGGCGCGATCGCCCCAGTCAGTTCGGCTTCCATGAGCGGCTGCGCTAGTTAGTAATTACCGACCAATGCGACCGGCATCGAGATACACCCCACAGCAGCAGGCGATCGCCGCTCATTGAGCCATAACAGCAACCCAAACGCTTGCGTGCCGTTCATGAGCGCAATTGTTCGTGGTGGTGGTTAGTTGGTTGTTGTTGTCGTTGTGGTCAGTAGTGCTCTTAGGCGCGGACACACCGTGCTTTCGTTTACGCGCGCAGCTGAGGACGCCAATTGACGCTGCGGTGGGCCGGACGCTGCAATGCTGCGCACATTCTTCCATGGCTTTGAGTCCCCAGCCTCACCTGGCTACATACTCGTCATACTCATATGTATGTATGTGTGTAAATACGTGAGTGTGGCGATCGACGGTAATTGCTGGTCGTGGGATTTCTACCTGCCATTATTGGCACATGTTCCGTGCGCGTATACGACTGTAATAGGCCGTCGTGTTTGTTGTTATTGGCGAGCGTTGTGCAGTTGTAATGTGCAGCAGAATTATGTGATTGTTTTCGGTGTTGTTGTTGATGGCTGTTACACGCATTAAAATTATATTTGAAGACTGCAACACACCGTTAATGACATGCTCATGTGCAGAAGTGGCATCCCCCTTCAGAGTGCACTGGCCCGTGAAGGAGAACGCGCGAAAACGCGCCTGCGCACTTCAACTTGCCAGATAATAGTCATATTTTTTATGGATATTAGCCACTCCACTTGAACGTTAAGATTTCTAGCTTGTTTTCAACGGCCGCTGCTTGCCACTTAATGTGCGCGCGGGCACGCGTACTGTCAGCCAGTTGACGCCAGTGGTTTGCACGGACGGACGGCAGCTGCGCGGCCAAGCTGCGAGTGTCGTGCTTAATTGGTATATGAAACAGTCGTCAGCGGCGATCGCGTAAATTACGTGAGCCTCTCTTAATCCATATTTAATGATCGCTACTCGCTGAACGCCTCAATTCCAGCAACAGCTGGCACTCGGGCAGACGGGCAGACGGCGCAATGTCATTTACGTATGACTTAATTTAATGCTTGTAAACGCGTTATGATCACGGCAATTAAATTGTTGAAATTCTGGTTTCGATGTCCATTCATTCGGCGACGTGAAATTTGAAGTGCCCTTTGGGGTTATGTGCGTATTTGATGCGTCTGCGCTAAGTGCTTTATTTGTTTGCCTAATGGCCTCATTGAGTTGAATAAGTACATACAAACGTATGTATGTCTATTTGATGTGGGTGAATTTGTGTGTGTGAACACTTATGTATGAAATTGGAAGCTTTCAGTTATATTTGATGGAGCGTTTTGTTTATATAAGAACATTTACAATAAATTGGGTCCAAATTACCTACGTCGCTGTATTCACATACATCGGTGTGTATGTATGCACGTGTATGCACGAGAAGTTCAATGAAATTAACAGTCTATTAAAAAGTTATCTCATTCTCATGAAGTCTGATTTCGGCTTTAAGTAATTTATAACACAAAAAAAATTACACAGAACTGAATCATAAATTAGATCAATCAATTTCTATAAGCTCAACCAAATATAATTACATATAAATATACAAAATATACTTTAGAGCGGGTCGATTTTTAGGGAGCTAAATATGAATAATCGGTTGTATGGGTGATACATGTAATTGGCTGTGTTCGGTCGGATTTTATTCGGATATCTCAAAAACTGAAGAAACATTTTTATAATCCCCAAAAAATAAACTTTGTCTTAAAAATCGTTGGTTTAAAAAAAATTGTTGGCCCATTGCTTCTTAGGCAAAGTTGCTCAATATGACCCGTGGACGATTGCCCGCATTTGCGGCCGCTTTAATATACCTTTGTACATATATTTTTATAGAAACAAATAAAAATTTGCTATGAAATAGAATCACAAATATTTACCCTTAAAATGCAACAAAATCGGATTTTTACAAAGTGATCAAAGTATAGAAAACGGTTCGTGGCAGAGAAGAGCCAAAGCAGTAAAAGTACCTTATTTTTATTTCGGAAGCACGACTGCGTGACTAAAGCTGTTTAAATCGTCTGTTCTTTAACGAATTTTCTTTAGACGTACATACATACATATATTCATGCAGCTCGAACATTCGGATCAGCTCGAAAATTGCGCTAGCCCCAGACGGCAATCGGTCGGACTAACATTTATATTTAGGCCCATTGTTTTCTCGAATGATAATCAAATTAACTTTTACCCAGCCACTCAGTGGATTTGATATAAAACCAACTTTTATACCCAACTTGCCCAATGTGTCTGAAATTGGAGAAGGGAAGCCGTGGAAGATCTTAACTCATCCGGCTTTAGGCTATACACTTGCGAAGATAATGCTCAAGCGTCTCATCATCCTGCGCCGAATCCATTTATCTAATTTTCTTAAAGTGAGATGTTGAGCGTAGGTGCCCTGTGATGATCCTTACAATAAGCGAACTTAGTAGAAGGAGAAGTTCCTTTGAAGTAAAAGTTGTATGGTCTGTCAGTAACTTCGTGGTATGTTTTGTGTTTCAAGATCTACTTTGTTTCCTTAGGATCTTTTGTTTTAAATAACCCTTGAAGGACCTGAATGGTCTGAATGGGCAGCCTAAGTGAATTTTGTTCCGAGCTGCTCCCGAGCGTGTCAACTCGTCTGCCTTTTCGTTTTCTTCTATTCCTATACGATTCGGTACCCAGATAATATCTTCCGAATTAACGAATTACCTACTGAGAGTCTAGGTGCATGCATAATCTGAGGCAGCGAGCCTTAGTCTTGGCTTTGTCGATAGTTTCAATCACTGCTTGGCTATCCTCTAGAAGGAAGAGAAGAAGCGTACATGTCAACTTCTATTTTGTCAATAATTTCGAACTGAAACACTAAATTGTAACCATTTAGTTTAATAATACCTTCTGCGCATGGTTTACTATAGACGAAATCTTCCTGTTCCTTTTTCACGCTTGGATCTGTTGTTGAATTTGTAAAAATCGCCGTTGGAACTGTTGATCACAGAACCATTGATCTATTCTTTTTAAAAACGTTGGGCTTAAATCCTCATCCCTTTCTTATTCGGATTGCCAATTAGGCCCGAGTTCATTAAGAAGGTTGAGTCTAACAATATGCCCGCTATGACGTCGCAAAATTTCATTTCGACGATAATTTTGTTGAAGACTAACTACAGGAATAGTAGCCCATAGTACCAGATTCTGAGACTCCAGTAGATGAGTGTGATTTTCGCCATAACATTCTTAGTGATGCGGATTTGCGGATTTTATTATAGGATTTGTGAGCTCGCGTGGCATCGATTTTGCAAAGAACTTTCGCATTTTCATTTCGATCAATATTATTTTATTTTAATTCAAAATAATTTTGATGTTGGCTGAGTTCGCCGTCTTCGGTCTGTACTGAATTTGACCCACTTTTAACGAATGCTTGCTTCACCTGCGGTAGAACCCGAATAACACTCACGCTTTTTTCTTGTATCACATACATTTTTCGTTTATAAATTTCCATTCAAAACTTCAAGAAAGCAGATCTCTCAAATTGATATACCTCTCTCACGCATCAATTGCCCGATAAAAGTGAAATGTATAGATGTATCTTTTGTGGGCTAGGAATAAATGAACCAAATTAACGCTCTCAAAGAAACAACTCGATGCTCTAGCCACTTGGTAAATGAAGAAGTCAACCTGTCACCACGCCGACATCCCAATTAAAGCAGAGTTAGCTTTATTGCCGTAAATCACAAAACTATTAAGAGTCTTGACATTTAGCATGGACGATGGAATTATTAAATAAAACAATACCGAAATTTTCGACTTGTATACCCTGAGGTACTGCCATAACTTTATTGACTGACAGTAACTAAGAACTCATATTATTTTAGGTCCTCTGGGACATAGTGGACCAGTAATTACTTCGAAATTTCGAAATACAATCCAAAGTGGTATCGTTGCAAAGATTAGATAATGAAATATTGGAAAGTTATGATAGCTGAAAGGTGAAAGACAGGTCATATTTCAAACCACGACTGAAAGTTTATGCGAATTCTATTTACGGAATGTCTCTACCTTAACTCCAAACGCTTTTCGCAATAATCCATCAAGCGCCGAGAAGTGATGATCGAAACGTTGATAGGTACACTCAATACCAGTACATCGGTTGACTTCCGCTCCGCCAAAGAACAATTGAGCCTCATTATCCAGAGGCTTCCAGCCATGTGCCCGGCTGTGCGCACTTCATCAGCGTCGAAGGTTTGATTTCAATTTCACGCTTACGCGCGCCGGCTCATTGTTTCGCAATTTATTTATTTCCCATTTGTTTATTTAATGCATTACACAACGGGTATGTACAGGCCGACTTGCATATATTTTCCATTATTTGTTGTGTTTTCGTGTTTGTTTTCGTTTTTGTTTCCATTCATTGAATTTGTGAATTTGTCAGCGCATGTGAGTCGAGTCGAGTTCTAGTTGAGTTGTGGAGATGAACAATTAAATATTATGCGAGTTTTTTGTTGTGATGGTCGTGGGTAGGAATGTGGGGTACAACAATGGTCGGCAGGGCAGAGAAATCTGTGAAGTGAGAAGAACGGATATGAGCGTAAAAACGCCACTAATGATGACAGGGTTTGCTCTGCGTCCGCATTCACATTCACGTCCGTGTCAACGATGACGTCCACGACGCCGGCAACTAACGATCAACAAGCCGAGATATGAAGTGCAAAAAGCGGAAAAAATATTATTGCAGAAAAAGCGAGTAAACGTATGATGAACGATGGACATGACATGCAATTCATGCTAGACCTTACACTGGCGGGTACGGGGGGTGGGTGACAACAGCGCTGAATTGCAGTAAACACGGCAAAAAGGTGAATAACGGTAAATAAGTGAAAAGCAGGAACACTTTTCGCGACAGTCGGAGACAATGACAGACAAATACCATAACGCTGGTCAGTCATGCATTTCGTCTGGTCTCTTCGTAGTCGGCAATGATCATGGAGTTCGGGAGGGTTGCTATTGTCTCGTCATCGGTAATGAAGGTAGCAATGAAAAACTGCTCGACTAGGTCTGACAAAAAGTTTGAGGGCATGACGGTCACGCTGCATAATGATTATACTGTTATAATTTGCTGAGTTGCAAGCGGTAGCGTCTACAGCGCTGCTTGTCTGAGCGCTTCAGCAATGCCAATCACTCAGGCGATATTTAAAATGTACTTGATAACGCGACAAAGAAGCAGCTAATCGTCAATTGGTCGGTCATTCGGCTCGGTTGCGCAACCAAACAATGATTGACACTTAAAAAAGGAAATGTAATGGGACCAGGAAGATGATTTTGGTATATGCTGGATACTGTCTCACTGTTCAGCTGCGAAGTTTGAAAATATAATATAACTATATTAACACAGATTTTAATAATTATCGCATACATTCAAGGAAAAGTTGCTGTTTTAAAAACTATAAACAAATTACTATTGTATCGGTCATGGCAATCCATTTACTATTGACGTCTCTAAAACACCAAAATTCGAATAGCTTCTAATTTGTCCAATTATAGAAATTAATGCCAGCGCATTTTCAAAAAAATACTTTTTACTTTCAATTTTTATTGTTTGCGTCTTCTTTTCTTCTGTGCTTTCTAGAGCTTTCTTAAGATTTACATCACTAGAGACTAGCGCGTCTAATATCGAATCGGCAGAACTAAGTAGTATAGCCCTTTACTTTTTTGAAAAAAGAAAGATAACTCAGAGCTCGGGTAATAGATAACTGGGAGAAAGAAGACTCGGTTTACCGACTTTATACCCTCATTAAGTTTGCCACGAAGTTTGTAACATCAAGAAGGAAGCGAATGTTGAGCTAAACTAGTCACTCATTTTCTAAGATATCATTTAAAAATTTTTCAAACGTCATTTTCTGTCCAAGAAGCTGCTCATTTGTCGGAATGCCGATATCAGACCACTATAACATATAGCTGCCATACAAATGAATTTCACAATGTATCTTCACAAAAGTTGGCACAGGTTATTTTCTAAGATAATAATGAGCTCACTATAGCATATAGCTGCTATACAAACTGAACGATCGGAATCATCGGCTTGTATGATACTTTTGCGTTTGGCGTGGTATCTCCACGAAATTTGACATAAATTACTGCTTAAGGTAATAATATACCCTCCGAAAAAATTGTTTAGATCTTTAGTGAGAATCTAGAACTGTTAGTGATGAATTTGTGGATATACTTTCTGCAGATTACTGAGGAATCGAAATGAATATTTGCTTTTGATATATGTACATCTGAGACTTATAAATTCATTTACTAAGGATCCTCTTTTGTCTTTTGCATAAGTATGTATGAACTTCTTTTTACCAGAATTGACCATAGAGTGGAACGATTGTCCGCACGACCGCAATCACAGTATAAAGGTTGCTGCTGGAGCCCTTTGTAATCGAACCCACGGTCCCGTCAATACGGTACATACATACAAATAAATACAGTGGCTAGCAAACGGAATTTGGCATTAAACCTTAAACCAATTATTACTTTACTACCAATTTGCACAATAACAATGAGGAACAGCCGAGGCGAGCGTATAATGATAGAGAATAAAAAAGCAACAAGGGCATAAAAAGCAATATGCAGCGGTAACACGCTGCCATCAACAACTCCAGCGGCAAAAAAGAGTGCAATGAGGAAACGAACAGGGGCAAATGGCGAAGAAGTAGTGACAGAACGGTGAAAAAAGGAAGAGCCATGCCCGAGGCTATTTAATGACAGGTTAAAACACATAATGAATACGGTCAATAATACGGCAGTGGCCGCAGCAACTGAGCTCGGCGGCGCGGCAGTTACGCTGGGCCTGCAGTTGGCTTAAGTGAGGCGCAACAAAAACAGTAAAAACGAAGAAAAACAAAATGCACACAAATAATATGAAATAAAAGTAAATGAAATAAAGCAAAAAAGTGAATCAAAAGCGATGTGAATTAACGTGTAAGGGCATGTAGCATCGCGCACAAACCACCACGGAAGGCAGGAGGCAAGAGGCCGGGCGAAGGTAGGGCGAAACCCCTTAAACAGCGGTTTACTTAAGGCTGGTAATTTTAATTGCAAGCACTTTATTTCTTGCGGTGAGCACGGTGGCTCATGGCCTTCCAAGCTTATGCAGTGGTGAGGTACGCGTAAGGCCCGCGGCCCTTGGGCACTTACCGGCGTACACTGGCCACATGGCCGAGCATAGCGCAGCGTATGAGCGTGTGCAATGTGTGCTTTTGATACGAGCTGCTGACAATGCGCGCCAGTCCAGTAATTCAACATAATTTACAAGAATGTTAACAACCGCTGAGACATCGATTGCGATCGCCAAACGGCTTGTAAGACATCATGTACACACATACGCATGCACATACATACATATGGTATATATAACGACAATAATTACCTACACGGCACTTACATATGTACCTGTACGGTATGGAGGCATGAATGCAATCGCGAAAATGCCCACATCTCCAATAAAAGTCGTGAGCTCGTGCGAATGTGTGGCAATGTGGAGCTATGTGGAGCATTGGGGTGACCATGTGTGGGATTTTGTGTCGCTTTTTCTTGATCTCAATACAAGCCTGCAAACACTCACTGCCAAATGGATGCAAGCGAAAACACACACACATACATATGTGCATGGTCATGTAATGTGGTATGTATGTGCTAATCGCCATCGTTGCGAATGTTCGGAAAATGTTATAAATTAAATTAATATTTTTCAAATGATTGGTGGGCTAACTTGTTGAATTTCGGAATTAAAATACAGTTAAATGCATTGAACATGAGTTCGACTTGTTTTCTTTATCAGCCGATATGAACCCACGTTCGCATCTGACTGATAAAGAATGCAAAGCGCAAAATTTGCGCCGCAACAGCACAGCGAAGAGTGAAGTGGGTAATGTTTGTATTTACATACACATACGTACATAGCCATTATGCATTCGTAAAGTACCGCTATACCACTTGCTATTTCAAAAAGACATAACAATTTCACATGCACCGGGTCATGACTTGTGAATCATATACTGAATGTTGAGCTTTAAAAGACTCTATCTTGCATCTTTGCTTCAGTAACTTAAGTTTCTGCGAATGCTGGAAATAACGACTCTTACTTACGAATGCCAGTTAAGAATAATTTCGATCATACAGCTAGAGCCCTTTTGTTCTACGAAAGTGGTTTTGGCCCTGCGTAAGAAGAACTGGCATTTCCATTATCACTTCTTCAAATCGTAGTCAAAGTGTATTTTTGTATCTTGAACAAGGAAAATTTAGTTTGCAACGAAGTTTATAACAATAAAAAGGAAAACGTCGGAGGCCCTATAAGAAATATACATATATAAATGATCAGCGTGACAAGCTCTGTCTGTATATACACAAACTCGTCCCTCAGTTTGAGATAAATATCTAGAGTTTTGCAAACGTCCTTTTCTCTCTAAGGAAAGGCTCATTTGCGCCGAGAAGTGATGATCGAAACGTTGATAGGTACACTCAATACCAGTACATCCGTTGACTTCCGCTCCGCCAAAGAACAATTGAGCCTCACTATCCAGAGGCTTCCAGCCATGTGCCCGGCTGTGCGCACTTCATCAGCGTCGAAGGTTTGATTTCAATTTCACGCTTACGCGCGCCGGCTCATTGTTTCGCAATTTATTTATTTCCCATTTGTTTATTTAATGCATTACACAACGGGTATGTACAGGCCGACTTGCATATATTTTCCATTATTTGTTGTGTTTTCGTGTTTGTTTTCGTTTTTGTTTCCATTCATTGAATTTGTGAATTTGTCAGCGCATGTGAGTCGAGTCGAGTTCTAGTTGAGTTGTGGAGATGAACAATTAAATATTATGCGAGTTTTTGTTGTGATGGTCGTGGATAGGAATGTGGGGTACAACAATGGTCGGCAGGGCGGAGAAATCTGTGAAGTGAGAAGAACGGATATGAGCGTAAAAACGCCACTAATGATGACAGGGTTTGCTCTGCGTCCGCATTCACATTCACGTCCGTGTCAACGATGACGTCCACGACGCCGGCAACTAACGATCAACAAGCCGAGATATGAAGTGCAAAACGCGGAAAAAATATTATTGCAGAAAAAGCGAGTAAACGTATGATGAACGATGGACATGACATGCAATTCATGCTAGACCTGCCACTGGCGGGTACGGGGGGTGGGTGACAACAACGCTGAATTGCAGTAAACACGGCAAAAAGGTGAATAACGGTAAATAACGGTAAATAAGTGAAAAGCAGGAACACTTTTCGCGACAGTCGGAGACAATGACAGACAAATACCATAACGCTGGTCAGTCATGCATTTCGTCTGGTCTCTTCGTAGTCGGCAATGATCATGGAGTTCGGGAGGGTTGCTATTGTCTCGTCATCGGTAATGTAGGTAGCAATGAAAAACTGCTCGACTAGGTCTGACAAAAAGTTTGAGGGCATGACGGTCACGCTGCATAATGATTATACTGTTATAATTTGCTGAGTTGCCACCGGCAACGTCTACAGCGCTGCTTGTCTGAGCGCTTCAGCAATGCCAATCACTCAGGCGATATTTAAAATCTACTTGATAACGCGACAAAGAAGCAGCTAATCCTCAATTGGTCGGTCATTCGACTCGGTTGCGTAACCAAACAATGATTGACACATTAAAAAAGGAATTGTAATGGGACCAGGAAGATGATTTTGGGATATGCTGGATACTGTCTCACTGTTCAGCTGCGAAGTTTGAAATTATAAGCGATATTATATCAACACAGATTTTCATAATTGTCGGATATTTTTAAAGAAAAACTGCTGTTTAAAAACTATAAACTAATTACTATTGTATTGGTCATGACAATTCGTTTACTATTGACGTCTCTAAAACACCAAAATTCGAATAGCTTCTAATTTGTCCAATTATAGAAATGAATGCCAGCAGCATTTTCAAAAAAATACTTTTTGCTTTCAATTTTTATTGTTTGCGTCTTCTTTTCTTCTGTGCTTTCAAGAGCTTTCTTAAGATTTACATCACTAGACGTCTAGCGCGTCTAATATCGAATCGGCAGAACTATGTAGTATAGCGCCTTATTTCCTTGCAAAAAGAAAGATAACTCAGAGCTCGAGTAATAGATATCTGGAAGAGATTATTATTTTCGGATTTTATACCCTCAACAGGGTGTATTTAGTTTGCCATTAAGTTTGTAACACCCAGAAAGAAGCGTCGGAGACCCTATAGAGTATAAAGTGATCAATATGTTGAGCTGAGTCGATTTTGCCATGGCCGTCTGTTTGTCTGTCCGTCTGCCTGATAAATATATGAACTAGTCCCTCATTTTCTAAGATATCATTTTAAAATTTTGCAAACGTCATTTTCTGTCCAAGAAGCTGCTCATTTGTCGGAATGCCGATATCAGACCACTATAACATATAGCTGCCATACAAATGAATTTCACAATGTATCTTCACAAAATTTGTGAGTTATTGTTCATAGAAATGATGTAATATCGGAAGAAACTGTTCAGATCGGCTCACTATAGCATATAGCTGCCATACAAACCGAACGATCGGAATCAACGGCTTGTATGGAAAACTTTCACATTCGACGTGGTATCTTCACGAAATTTTACATGGATTATTGCTTCAGGTAATAATATAACCTCCGAAAAAATTGTTTAGATCTTTAGTGAGAATCTAGAACTGTTAGTGATGAAATGAATTTGTGGATATACTTTCTGCAGATTACTAAGGAATCGAAATGAATATTTGCTTTTGATATACATATGTACATCTGACACTTATAATTTCATTTACTAAGGATCCTCTTTCCTCTTTTACATAAGTATGTATGAACCTCTTTTTACCAGAATCGACCATAGAGTGAAACGATTGTCCGCACAACCGCAGTCACAGTATAAAGGGTGCTGCTAGAGGGAGCCCTTTGTGATCGAACCCATGGTCCCGTCAGTACGGTACATACATACAAATAAATACAGTGGCTAGCAAACGGAATTTGGCATTAAACCTTAAACCAATTATTACTTTACTACCAATTTGCACAATAACAATGAGAAACAGCCGAGGCGAGCGTATAATGATAGAGAATAAAAAAAAAGGGCATAAAAAGCAATATGCAGCGGTAACACGCTGCCATCAACAACTCCAGCGGCAAAAAAGAGTGCAATGAGGAAGCGAACAGGGGCAAACGGCGAAGAAGTAGTGACAGAACGGTGAAAAAAGGAAGAGCCATGCCCGAGGCTATTTAATGACAGGTTAAAACACATAATGAATACGGTCAATAATACGGCAGTGGTCGCAGCAACTGAGCTCGGCGGCGCGGCAGTTACGCTGGGCCTGCAGTTGGCTTAAGTGAGGCGCAACAAAAACAGTAAAAACGAAGAAAAACAAAAAGCACACAAATAATATGAAATAAAAGTAAATGAAATAAAGCAAAAAAGTGAATCAAAAGCGATGTGAATTAACGTGTAAGGGCATGCAGCATCGCGCACAAACGACCACGGAAGGCAGGAGGCAAGAGGCCGGGCGAAGGTAGGGCGAAACCCCTTAAACAGCGGTTTACGTAAGGCTGGTAATTTTAATTGCAAGCACTTTATTTCTTGCGGTGAGCACGGTGGCTCATGGCCTTCCCAGCTTATGCAGTGGTGAGGTACGCGTAAGGCCCGCGGCCCTTGGGCACTTACCGGCGTACACTGGCCACATGGCCGAGCATAGCGCAGCGTATGAGCGTGTGCAATGTGTGCTTTTGATACGAGCTGCTGACAATGCGCGCCAGTCCAGTAATTCAACATAATTTACAAGAATGTTAACAACCGCTGAGACATCGATTGCGATCGCCAAACGGCTTGTAAGACATCATGTACACACATACGCATGCACATACATACATATGGTATGTATAACGACAATAATTACCTACACGGCACTTACATATGTACCTGTACGGTATGGAGGCATGAATGCAATCGCGAAAATGCCCACATCTCCAATAAAAGTCGTGAGCTCGTGCGAATGTGTGGCAATGTGGAGCTATGTGGAGCATTGGGGTGACCATGTGTGGGATTTTGTGTCGCTTTTTCTTGATCTCAATACAAACCTGCAAGCACACACACACACACATACATAAGTGCATGGTCATGTAATGTGGTATGTATGTGCTAATCGCCTTCGTTGCGAATGTTCGGAAAATGTTATAAATTAAATTAATATTTTTCAAATGATTGGTGGGCTAACTTGTTGAATTTCGGAATTAAAATACAGTTAAATGCATTGAACATGAGTTCGACTTGTTTTCTTTATCAGCCGATATGAACCCACGTTCCCATCTGACTGATAAAGAATGCAAAGCGCAAAATTTGCGCCGCAACAGCACAGCGAAGAGTGAAGTGCATATACATATGGGCATTCGTAAAGTACTGCTATACCACTTGCTATTTCAAAAAGACATAACAATTTCACATGCACCGGGTCATGACTTGTGAATCATACTCGTATACTAAATGTTGAGCTTTAAACGACTCTATCTTGCAACTTTGCTTCAGCAACTTAAGTTTCTGCGAATTCTGCTAATTACGTTGTTCGCTCTCTTACTTACGAATGCCAGTTAAGAATAATTTCGATCTTAGAGCTAGAGCCCTTTTGTTCTACGAAAATGGTTTTGGCCCTGCGTAAGGAGAACTGGCATTTCCATTATCACTTCTTCAAATCGTAGTCAAACTGTATTTTTGTATCTTGAACAAGGAAAATTTAGTTTGCAACGAAGTTTATAACAATAAAAAGAAAACGTCGGAGGCCCTATAAAAATATATATATATAAATGATCAGCGTGACAAGCTATCCATCTGTCTGTACACAAACTCGTCCCTCAGTATTTGAGATAACTATCTAGAATTTGGCAAACGTCCTTTTCTCGCTAAGGAGATGCTCATTTGTCGGAACCGACAATATCGGACAAATATAGCACATAGCTGCCATACAAACTGTTCGATCAATCTGAAGTTAAGTTCGCAACTTTTTTGTTTATAAATAGAAATATTTTTACCGAATTTGACAAGGCCTATTGTCCTAGGTAACGATGCCAACAAATTGTTTCCTGGCGCCATGAGAAGGTTGGTGCCGGAGATGGACGGATTCGGAACATCTGTGGTTTGATATTTTTAAAAATTTTAGTGTTCCGCCCTTTAACTAGTTTAATGTACATATAAGGTAAAATCGAACCCTAACCCTAGCCACTCTTCACATAACGGTATTGTTAAAACCGTGTTAAATAAGTACGCCATAAACATTAGATTTCACAGACACAGACATATTTATAGGAGCCGGTGTCGAAATTGAGCAAAGAAATCCCATACCTTAGGGCCTACTTGACTAATTTTTGAATTTGATACATAATAGGAGTATTCAGACCAACTTTGTTAAATAGTTAGTCGTTACACGGTAGTTTTTTACTGCTATTTTCCACTAAAAAATTCCGCCATCTTGTGGGTGGTAAACACCCTTAATGTAAAAAACAAAAATTACTAAAGGATGGAGGGAGGTATTTTGTATGTCAGAAATGCGTACAAAGTTTGAAATGAATCGGTCAAGCAGTTTAGAAATGACAGTGAACACGGACGGTAGTTTTGAGAAAAACGCGTCTAAAATTTATAAACTAAAAAAGTTACAAAGGAAACGATTACCCCCCATTGTCAAAAGTATGCTCAATAATGTACAAAAGCTCCGAATAAGACGACTCAATCCATATTTAAGAAAAAATTCGCAAAAAAAAACATTTTTTACCATGAAAACCTTACCCTCGCCCCCCTTTAGGACTATCAAGACCGGAGCATACTCTTGTAGAAGCCCCAGAAGTGATCTGGTGACTGATGTTCAGAGCATACTGAAATTATGGATGGAACACTACTCTAACATGTTGAATGGCAGTGAAATCATTACACCAGGCAACGATGAACCCGATTCCCTAATCGATGACGATGGAGCGGACGTTCCATTGTCCGACCATGAGAAGTTCTAATAGCAATTACCTGTCTGAAGAGCAACAAAGTGGCGACGCCGACGGTTTGCCGGCTGAGCTATTCAAATATTGCAGCGTTGAGCAATACCAAAAACGGAAAGACCCATCTGAACATTTGATACCAAACGAAGTTTCAGATAAGGCGACTACCTTTGTGCGACTTCTTCACTCTATTCCTGTATAAAATATTTCGAGCTGCAGATATGAATAGGAGGATGGAGTCATGTGTAGAAGCCCACGCAAGTGAGGAAAGTTCTCTGACTGCCATTCACTCGGCAGTAGCCAGAAACGATTCTTTAACATATGGCTGAAGCAGCTCTCGACTTCCGGTCTTTGGCCAAGTATCCTCTATGTAGCCTAAGAACATCCGTTTTAAGGCAAGCTAAAGTGAGGAGGCGAAACATCCCCTACATAGGGTTGTGCGCTTGGCTTGGGACCCGCCACGTAAAAAACACCCAATGAAAACTTCGGCTATAAACGCGTAAGCGGTGTCTACGCCAATTAAGATAAGATATGAATAGAGAAGGTCAAACACACAGTCGTCGCACTCGCGACTTGGCTCTCATGTCACTGTTGACAGTCATAACTTTGAAGTCGCAGATAATTTCGTCTGTTTTGGAACCAGACTTTAAAACCAATATCAACATTAGCCTCGAAATCTAACACGGAATATCTATTTTCAACATTTCATCTCCTCCTATTTTTGAGCTTTGAGCAAAAAAATGTGACCCACATTTGTTAATCATAAGGAAGTGTTTTAGTTTAGAAACCCGAAATTCGAGCCATCTAAAAAATTAAATAATGATGGGTTCTTCATTAATACGAATGTCTCTGCTTCAAGAATCTGCAAACTTAAAAAAAAAATTCATCAAATGTTGGCTACTCTGAACTAAAGATCGACTTTTTTACATTTTTTTTTTTTTATTTTGTCGAATTTTTTTCGTGTCGTATTTCAAGTAAATCGCCTGATTAGAACTTGAGATATTGTTTCAACTGCTCAACTGTATAGAAAAAATGGGTTTAGAGAAAAGCTCTTTTAAAGTTTTACGTTAAGTCGCTTATTGTTCCAAATGTCCGTTAGGTCGGTCCAGTTGCAATGACACTAAAACGTCTTTAACTTCGGAAATAATATGAATTTTGAAAAATCCTTTCAGGAAGATATTTTTGAGAATCTAATCTATCGAACTAAAAAAAATCTTAAATTCTAGTTTTTAAAATTTCTCGGCTAGAATGCCCCCCATAATAAATAATCCGAATAAAAGGAAATATTTTGTATACGGAAAGCTCCTAAATATTTAGTCTTCTCGGAACATATACAATTTGTGTTATGTTCTTATATCATAACTGGGTATGAGACGTTCAAAACAGCCTGAGCCCACTCCTCAATGCATTTTTGAGTTGTTTCAACTGCTTTTCTATAAATTGGTCATGTGCAAAATATTTTATGTTAATTTCCGTATTCATACGATTGTAAACCTTTAATTGCGATAATAATTACTCCGACAGGTTTCTTATAGAATAAACTGGAATATAATTAAACATTACATGCTCATTTGAAAACAATAAAATATTTTGCACCTTTTCATTTGTCAAGGCCTGGCCTGGCTGCAGGCGAAATGCTAATAAAACTAATAAAATTATGTATCTGTAATAAGGAATTATAAAACTAATTCAATGAAGACTAAAATGTGTCGAGACATTGACATGTTTTGCATATGAAAGAAACATTTCCGCTTATCTAGATTAAAGTGTCACTAGAAGTAATTAAGCTGCTTTCAGCGCTCTGGGGAGCGAATACCAATTTGTCAAATTAAGAGCTTTAACCCTTAAATGCATGATGATGTATATATACATCAGTGTTTTCTTCCTTACATAATTTATAAACGGTAACTCAAACACAGTATTTTTTACTTTTATTAGGTGCTAAGAATATCGGTGTTGACTTTTGAATGCAAACTTTCATGATATGACATTTCACTTTTTAATTTTTAATAATTTGACAGCTTGGCGCGCCACTTACAAATACACACTTGGTATTTAAAAAGGAAAAACCATGCATTTAAGGGTTAAAGCTGATTTCAACGCTGTGATCCCAATATACATATGTGTATAACGGGTGATCAAAGTAGAAGTACTTTTTTCAATAGCCTTTTATTGACAGATCACACGAGAGTCGTGCCAAGCTGTCATGTTTTTGTTTGTTCAGTATTGTTTGGCATTTTATTACGGAAAGACTAACACCTGTACAACGTTTACAAATCGTTCAACTTTTTATGAAAATTAACATTCGGTAAAAAATATTCGCTATTGGATTATATAGGAAAAACAGACCACGTCCAGCGCACAGTGAAGAAAATAAAGCAGCCGTAACTGAGAGTGTACACGAAGACCGTGGAAAGTCGATTCGGCACCGTTCGAAGTAACTCGGACTGACGTATGAAACAACTTGACGCATTTTACGTCGAGATCTTAAATTGAAAGCGTACGAAATACAGCTTGTGCAAGAACTGAAGCCACACGATTTTCCCAAGCGACATCACTTCGCTCTACGGGGTCTTGAAATGTTCCAAGAAGATCTGACGTTTTCGAGCCGGTGAGGACCGTTATCGCTCTGTGATAACTGACTATTTGGTTTTGGTTTATTGAGAGAATACTTCGGTGGGCAGATAATTTCAAGTTTCGGGCCGGTCGATTGGTCACCAAAATCGTGTGATATCATACCGTTAGAACTCTTTCCATTAGGGATATGTAAAATCTAAAGTCTATGCGAACAATCCCTCTTCTATTTATTCCTTGGAGCAAAACATCACGCCTGTCATTCTCTAGTTACCAGTCAAAAATGTTCGAACGAGTCATCGGAAGTTGAAATCAAGGGATAGACCATCCGAGATGTATGCGCTCCACTTAACTTATGACCTGAAAAAAAAAAATAAAAAAGCTATATCATGAAAACTAGAGCTTATAGAGACAAACTGATTACAGATTTGAATTCACCGCGCCCAAATTAACTAGAATCAGTTGAGAAAGATAAAGAAGCAAATTGAGTGTTGGTCTTGTTCACTTTGATTTATATTTACAGATAAACCACATAATTATTAAGAACATGTTCACTTAACTTCATTACAGTATAACATATTAACTTTAGCGAGTTATCACACTTTTAGTTTTTCAACATAACCGTTATGTGAAGGGTCGGCGAAGTTATCATTTAATTTCAGCCACTTTAACCTTTTCATATGGCAGGTTCATCAAATATAACGGGTGATTTTTTTGAGGTTAGGATTTTCATGCATTAGTATTTGACAGATCACGTGGGATTTCAGACATGGTGTCAAAGAGAAAGATGCTCAGTATGCTTTGACATTTCATCATGAATAGACTTACTAACGAGCAACGCTTGCAAATCATTGAATTTTATTACCAAAATCAGTGTTCGGTTCGAAATGTGTTTCGCGCTTTACGTCCGACAAATTTTGTTCAGCGATGAGGCTCATTTCTGGTTGAATGGCTACGTAAATAAGCAAAATTGCCGCATTTGGGGTGAAGAGCAACCAGAAGCCGTTCAAGAACTGCCCATGCATCCCGAAAAATGCACTGTTTGGTGTGGTTTGTACGCTGGTGGAATCATTGGACCGTATTTTTTCAAAGATGCTGTTGGACGCAACGTTACGGTGAATGGCGATCGCTATCGTTCGATGCTAACAAACTTTTTGTTGCCAAAAATGGAAGAACTGAACTTGGTTGACATGTGGTTTCAACAAGATGGCGCTACATGCCACACAGCTCGCGATTCTATGGCCATTTTGAGGGAAAACTTCGGACAACAATTCATCTCAAGAAATGGACCCGTAAGTTGGCCACCAAGATCATGCGATTTAGCGCCTTTAGACTATTTTTTGTGGGGCTACGTCAAGTCTAAAGTCTACAGAAATAAGCCAGCAACTATTCCAGCTTTGGAAGACAACATTTCCGAAGAAATTCGGGCTATTCCGGCCGAAATGCTCGAAAAAGTTGCCCAAAATTGGACTTTCCGAATGGACCACCTAAGACGCAGCCGCGGTCAACATTTAAATGAAATTATCTTCAAAAAGTAAATGTCATGAACCAATCTAACGTTTCAAATAAAGAACCGATGAGATTTTGCAAATTTTATGCGTTTTTTTTTTTTTAAAAGTTATCAAGCTCTTAAAAAATCACCCTTTACAAGGGGTTTTTGCCAGATTTAGAAAACATTAGTACTTGAGCAGATTATACGTACTTATACTTACTTTACTGTGGTATTATTTATTAGTTTTTGGGGTAAACAACATCCTCAAACATAACATAATAATAGCAGATTGCTTAAATTTTCTGTTGTATGCATACGAATGCTTGGAAAAATATCGGGGCTAACTTTTTCGGAAATTTCTAAATGTGAAAGGGAAGTTGTCTGTGTAAGAGAGTATGTGTGATATTTAGAAGACGGTCACAACTGTTCTCTTAAAACGACGAAACTTAATTCAACTTTTGATCTAATTTTTGGTGTGTAAGTTACTAAGTCTTTTGATCTGTTTATGATATATTGAATATAATCAAAACCATTAAGAATGCTTTCTAAGAATAATATGAAATATGAATTATCATACGAAAGTTGACGAGATTTATCGTATAATTTCTTTAAGACTCATTATATAAGACTCGAATCTATCTATTTGTGTAGAATATGTCTTTGAAAAAAACAACTGGTGGGTGTGGCAGTGTCGCGATACTACCAGTGTGCGAATCAAAACTGTATATTGTGGCTGGTCACATGTGTTTCAAGTTGAGTCCAAGTAATCCACATTGTTACAAATACTACATTACAGCTCCAAATATCTCTGAGTCATGTGTTGTGGAAGTATTAAATGGCAAGCGATAAGCTGGTAAGGTAGAAAAGTAAAGTAAATTTTTAAAGATAAAGCAAAGGGACCTAAACGCCCATATACCAGATGTATGTAAATACAAATATATACATATATATATGCACAGATGTGTTATATATATTTGTATGAGATTGTATCGCTTGGTATACATATATTAGCAAACCTTTGTGGTTGTTGTTCAAGCTCTTTCAGTCATTTGCATTCAATAAGCTCGCTCTGATTTATTCGCTGTCACATTGGCAAAGATGCTTTGAAAAAAGACAACAACAACAATTTTATGAGCCAATCATAACCGCTTGTCGGCAAACTCACTTGGCAGTACGCAAATATTAAAACGTGCTTATATGGACTCATATGCATGTTGTTGTATCTTTATACTAAGTACGAGTATATGTGCAGTCGGGTGCATGCATTTGCTCACATTCGCGTACTTTGTAAACACAGAGATTAGTGGCTCAGATTATTATAATTACACTTAATCATATACTCGTATGTGGAATGAGTCGTGCTTGCCATATTTTCAAAAATGAACATATAATAAATGAAGTGAAATATCAAAAAAATACGCTCGCGAATATTCTGTACAAATACGTGCATATATTCATATTTATATAAATTCATTTTTTCATGTTTTGCAAAAATAATTATTGGCCGCGAGCCACTGGTCGATTTACGAGATACTTGATCAAAGCAAACAAATCATTTTTCAGCTGCGTAGGTGTTTGTAGTTTCAACTGATGCAAATGGTGGTTGCTGTACAGCGCAGTCCCCCGACCATGCTACTTCACTTCGGATTAGTCAATTCTAATCATAATTATGTCAAAGTGAGTTTTTCTAGTAATTATACTTGATTTATTGTTTCCTTAAGTCAAAGCAAGCGTGGTTGTTGCTGATTTTTTTCTCACAACTGTCATTTATTACTTGTAAAGTCTTCACGCAAGTTTTTAAGATCCTTACCACGAATGATTGCATTGGAATTAGTACTCATAGTAGAATTTTGTTTTGTTTCTTATGAAAATTGTTGCAGTTACCTTAAAAAATGGTACAATTTTGAAAAATGTCTAACGTTTTTCAAGTATTCGCCGCTGCTTTTATATATCCTATTTCGTATGTAAAAACAGCTAATGTCTCAAATATAAGTAGATAAAACCAAAATACTTAAATTTCAACTCCCCTAATTCCGTGGTACAACAATTTCTCTCCTCCCACAGCAAAATATCTAAGACTCAAGTTCGATACCAAACTGTA
This sequence comes from Bactrocera dorsalis, assembly GCF_023373825.1. Lineage (NCBI taxonomy): Eukaryota > Metazoa > Arthropoda > Insecta > Diptera > Tephritidae > Bactrocera > Bactrocera dorsalis. The sequence continues at coordinate 54,913,600 of NC_064305.1, forward strand.
CTGAAAACTAAATATTGAGAAAGGATTAAGCAGGTAGGTAGCAAGATAATATATTTAGCAGGAATTACGGCCTAAAATCGAATATAGGCATATGAGCCTGGGCAAGAATTTCCGGGGCTATTAAATCATGTCGGAATGAAGCGTTTAATACGTTCCTATATCAACTGGCCATAGACGCTATAAGAATAAAGAAGATTGGTGATTGGAACAAGAAGAGTTATTGACTTAATACTATTCTGAATCAGCTCAAAACAAATCTAAATAAATCGTAAGCCGAGATCACGAGCTTCAATTTCAAACAACAAATAGTAGGTTATCATGGGGTGATAAGGGTCGCCATTGACGGTTACGTTCTTATCGACATCATTTTTGAAGAAATGTGGATCGATGATTCCGCCAGTCCACAAACCACTTCAAAATTTGATAGCGGAAAGTTCAGATATTTCGCCATTCTCATTTACCTCCTGTCCAGCTAGTTGGCACGTCCTGATTCTCACATCTATCACGCGAAGTTTGTTTACCTTCTTCTTAGGCAGCAACGGAATTCTGTTGTAGCCCAAAACCTGCAGTTCTTTGTTTTCTCACAAACTCGTTTATTTTAACGGTTTGAACTCCGCTAAACTCTTCTGCTCCATTAAATGATGACACGGGTGGGTTTGGCTCGTAGTTTATCCTCGGAAGAAAGGCTCCTAATGGCTTAATTTTCACTATTTTCTACCACTTCTTGACACTTGTCCCCGCAGATTAGGGCAGTTGATGAGCTCCACCATCAAACGTCGTTTCAAGATTTCACTAGATGCTGTCGCTGCTTTGAATTCTGACGCTTTGTGCCCGCGTTCTTGATGTTTAGCTTCTCGGCTGCATCCCTCCACTTCCTGTTTTCCGAGGGTGCCTTCGATTCCATCCCTATTGAATGTTATCTATTTTCAGTCATAAGCTCCTCAATACATTCCCAAACGCTGGATCCGAGGTACAACACCAGTTATGTCTGTCGAAATGAACCCTGCCGTCTATCACCACTCTAATTCCTCTAGCTTCAAGGTGGACTTGCCCTGGTATTGGTTACATATCCTGACCGCTGTCTTAAATGGCGCATTTGTTTTCAGCATCTTCTTACTTAGTTTTTTCCGGTGCCCTCTCTTGTTTTCAGAGTTGGTACCCTTGTTTACCTGCTCCGCAGAACCAAGCCGTTCTTCATCTTCCCCTTTCTCTGTGTTGGTGCGCACAGCACTTTTTTGATGCTAGTCTTAATGGATTGTGACACCCGTGTGCTGTGGCCTGGCTTGTCAGTAGTACTACAGCCACCGCAATCTATTTCCGTTGCAACGAAGGAGTGGCCGCTGGGAATACAGCAAGCATAATCGCACCTCCTTCTGAGTTTGCTTAAAAAGCCGCACTCCATAGGGAGATAAATCGGAAAATATACCACTATTCGCTGAATGACCTGTGCCTGCAATGCCATGACTAGAGGCAGTTTGAGGCCACAACATTACAAGCGGCGAAACCCATCACATGACACAACGGCTAAGAAGAAGTTTGGCCGAACTGAAAAAGCTTAGAAGTAATCTGAAGTTGGCTTGCTAATTTCTGCTCATATATTCATTTAATAATGTTAATTTTAATAAAGTGTTTTACAATTTTTGAAGATGTGAGTCAGAAAAAGAATGATGAAAAAAGATTGCGCCACGCAGTGTTAATACGTAATTTTTATAATCCACAAATCTAAGAGGGAAACAAAATTGGATAGTATTAAAATTTTGCTTCCAACAACGTCAAAATTTTGGTTACGACGACCAGAAAATTTTGTTAAGCCACTTTCATCTTAAATAGATATAAACGCTCCTTTTAATGCGCTGTAAATAATTAATAATAACTTTGTATGTACATAACTAACTTCTAAGCGGGAAAATAACATGTGTGCTTTTCTGTTTTAATTTCTGTTAGATTAGTATCCAGTTTTACGTCGGCCATCTGTTCCCGCATACCTGGTCTAACCCCACAACAACGGCAGCTGTGTAGTGAGTCGCCAGATGCTTTGATCGCGTTGGGTGAAGGTCATCAGATGGGATCGCATGAGTGTCAGCACCAGTTCCGCGGACATCGTTGGAATTGCTCACAAGTCTGGCAGGAAGGTGTCTTTGGACACGTCATGTTTGTCGGTAAACACTAGATACAACGCACCTAAAAGTTGTATGGAAGGCATTTTCAAACTGCCATGTGATTTACTTACAGGTTCTCGCGAAGCGGCCTTCACTTATGCCATCGCCAGCGCCGGAGCGGCGCACTCAGTGACGGCAGCCTGCGCGCGTGGCAATATATCTTTGTGCGGCTGCGACATGCGCCACAAACCCAACAGTGACTCGCAGTCTTGGAAGTGGGGCGGCTGTTCGGCCGATATCAATTTTGGCATGAAGTTCGCACGCAAGTTTCTTGATGCACGCGAAATCGAAGGCGACGCGCGCACGCTGATGAATCTGCATAACAATCGCGTTGGTCGAAGGGTGAGTACTTCAGCACTTCGAGGCTAGGAGCTAACTCTAATTTTTCTACTCTTTTCGAATTTTCTTTTTCAGTTAGTTAAGAATCTGCTAAAGACGGAGTGCAAGTGTCATGGCGTGAGTGGTTCATGTGAGATGAAGACGTGTTGGAAAAGTCTGCCACCTTTTCGTCAGATCGGCGAGGTGCTTATGCGGAAATACAAAAGAGCAAAACATGTTCACGTTAAAGACGTAAATGGACTGAAACAAGTATTAAGGGAGTAAGTGGCTGCTTATTTTATGAATTACCTATGACTTTATTGTTATTCGCCTTTCAGGAGGAATAGTAGCCGTGAACTAAAGCGTATGGAGCTGGTCTATCTCCAAAAGTCGCCGGATTATTGCGAGCGCAATGTGCAACAAGGCATACTCGGCACGACTGGTCGTGTTTGCAATCGTACCTCGAGTGGAACTGAAAGCTGTGATAAATTGTGCTGTGGGCGTGGCTATAATACGCGTCAAGTACGACGAAGAGCACAGTGTCGTTGTAAGTTCCGTTGGTGCTGCGATGTGACCTGTGACGTGTGCGAGGAAAATTACGAGGAATTCACGTGTAAATAAACCGTTAATAGATATACCATTTTAGGCTATGTTTTACAAAAATATCATAAAAAGCAATAACATTGTTAGCTAATTATTTGTTTCTTTGTAAGATATTCCCTGCGTGTATATTGTAGACATAAGCTTATTAGTTCTTAGAAGTGCTAAGTAAGAATTTAGGTGTAAGAATCTAGGTTTATTCCCACAATTTTGTTAAGCTTATTTATTTATGATTTTTTTAATGGAAATATATGTATCCAACCTTTATATTTCACCCCGAATAAAAACGAAATCGAAAGACATCTAAGGAATATCCCCAGTTTAATTTCTTTAACTGAGGAGAAACTGAAGGTAATACAAACTTATTTTGATAATAGCCTTACGTTTTACCAACCAAACAACATTTGTTCGATTGCTCTATTTAAGAAAATTCTTCTAAATTAACAGGCTCCCTTAAAGATCTAAATAATGCATCTGAGTAACTCGAAATGTATTTTTCTTTTTGTTTTTTGTTTGGGCCGATCAATTGTAAAGTGCAGTTTCGTTTGATCGGCCCTTTATGTATGCATGGTTGGACTTCGATAAAGTATCCGCCAATGGTTGTTCTTACATGTAAGTCCATCAGCCTTTCCAGTGTCTTCAGCATAAAGGATGTGATGTGAGGCTTATAGGTCTAAAATCCTTTGCATTCGTGTGTTATTCTGTCTGTTTTTGATAGGAACGCCACTATAATTCTGTTCCTACTTCTTGGGATGTAAGACATTTGAATGCTCGCTTTGTATATACAAGTATTTTCAAGCATTTGTATTATTGGCTCTTCCTGCTTTTCCATCGGGCAATCTCCTCTGGACCTGCCGCCTTAAATGGTAAAAAACTGCAGAGGAGATCCAAGCAATTCCTTCCGCCTTTATGTAAGCAATATTGGTGTGCGGTTTGGGTAGCATTTTATTCAGCCCAGCGGATTCTCTGCAACTTTCTATCGATATGCAGAAATATCGCCATGAGTCCGTTTTGCCTTTCCTGACTGCTTGCCCTTGCGTTGGCATCACACCCTATTAGGACATCATCTTTTTTGTAGTCCTCGATTAGTCTTATGAGTGATGCCAGTGTTATGTCCTCGTCATGAGCCATGTAGGCTGAGACCAAAAAGAAATGGGTTTCTGTTGCTCCACCTTTACCACCGTGATATCTGCTGTACTGTAGTTTAGACAAAGGAAAGCATTTATACTTTTATTGATAAGAATGCATTCCCTTAGTTTACCTTCGTTACTCGTATACAGAATATTGTAGTTCAAGCTGTTTAACCCTTCAATGGTGTCTTCATTAATCCAGGGCATCTGTATAATACCGATGTTGATATCTCCCTCGATTATGAGGGTTGACAGATTTGCTGTAGCACTCTTCGAGTGCTGCAGTTTTATCTGCAGACATCTAAGTCCATTGTTCGTCTTGGGATTCCTTGATGTTCACATTCCTTAGCAGCTGGCTGGCGTTGTCGACCTCTTCCGTGCCGTCTCCGTCAACCGGTTTATCGCCTTGGAAGATCTTGCTTGCTTTATTTGGGAGAAGCCTTTATCAGCTGCCACTCATCTATACCTAGTATAGCTTTATTTTGCAGCTTGATGCACCTGAGGAGTTTTTCGCCTGGCTTCTCTAGAGGGGGCAGCCGAATGCGGGTATAAGCCTCAGCTGGAGGCCTACAAAGACATTCCTAATTTTAGCTATGCTACCCGTTAGGAAATCGAGGCCTATTGAGTAGATTTTTTCTCCTTCACTCCGCCTAGGTTTTTTGGGCAGAGTGCCTTGTGGTTCGGTGATTGAGCGAATCCTTTTTTGGGAACTGCCCGGATTTCTGCTTTCGTCTTGAGGTTCAAATTTCTTCCTTTACAGGAAGCTTTCATATATTCTTCTTTCTGGGCTTTTTTGCGTGTCTTTCTTTGGTTGTATCCTTTAGCTGCCAGTGCTCTTTGGTTGGTGCTCATGACAGCTTTGGAGGTGGAGGCTTCCACTCCTGATTTGACGGTTTCCGCTGCTGTCGCTACAGGTGGACTTTGGCTGGTACGTCCGATAGTTGTCTTAATCGTCTCCTGGCTGCATTCCGTCTTTAGAATCCGATATGTCGTAACAGTTTCCAAAGTCGTAGTGGTTGTCGTCAAGTTTGTCGTTGTTGTATTCGTTTCTTTGCTCATGTTTGGTCCCACGAGAAGGCCGGAAAGGGTTGGTTACTCGTCCGTTGGTTACTATACGCACAGAGGTCTACATATTCGGTATCTGAGGGCTTGAAAATATACGAATATACTTAGAATGCCTTTTATATTTAGGCAACTCATAATTTGATAGTAAGGTTTAAAACTTTTTATGTTATACTTACTCAGGACTTTTTGGCATATGAGCGCTATTTATCTAATTTAAAATATTTATCTCGTCCAAAGAATTGAATTAAATAGCGAATATATTCATGCGATTATTTTTTACAACTTTTGAATTGGATTAACTCAGCAACAGTGCATCGATAAGCTTGTTTTAATTTTTCGCGATAAAGCCCCATCGATAACTCAAACATTAATTTCGTGAAGGGCATCAAAAATATGTTGTTATTCCGAAACTATTGATGATGTGCGCAAACTGATATTACAAGGCCGTCGTGTAAACTATCGTAAGACAGAGACAACTATAGGCATTAATGGAACCAGCATACACTCAATTTATTTGAATTGTTTGACTCAATGATTATAAAAAAAATATCGTTCAAATTGGAACCTACACAATTTGTTAGCGCAAAAAAGGTTCGTATTGATTGTCGAGAGAAATGTCAAAAAGAACAAGTAGAAAGGGCTAAGTTCGGATGCAACATTTTATACTCTTGCAACTTGTAGGAATCAAAGCCAGAGAAATATCTTACGATGTAAAACCACATACTAAAAAAATGTTCAATGGGTTTCAATAAAGTATCTTACGTACAGTCACCAATCATTTGGGATAACTCACATATTGGCCGATATATGCGGTACAAAGTCATCTGGAAGCTCGAAATACTTATGATAGGTATCTGGGGCTCATGAAAGTATTGATACAAAGAATTCTATTGCATATATCTCACATTGACTTGACTGACAACTGTAGATACTGGGAACCACATATTCTGTACCTAGGGTCTTGAACAGTTCTTGTTGGATTTGGAATATTTTTAGTCAAAATAGAGCATACTTTAAGGAAATCATTACTGCAAAATTTTATTCCGTTGTAGGTATTAATTATATTTTAATTTTAAATGAATTAATAAAATGGAATTTTTAACTGTATTATATGGGAAGTAAGCATGGTTGTAGTAGGATTTCGCCCATTTTCATACTGTAATATAGAAATATGAGAAAAATGCTACTTACAGAATGTTTTCGAAATCGGTCGGCCGAATTCCGATATATTTGATTTCAACAAAAAGTGGGCGGCACCAAGTTTATAGACCGATTTTCATACCGGCCCTCATAAAGCCATCTCATACCATATCGAAGGTAAAATTTAATGTCTCTGGCGTAATTTGTTACCGATTTATACAGTACCGTTATATGGAGCGTGTCGGGGTTATCTTCCGATTTAACTAATTTTCCCACTTTCGGTAGGAGTTCTTACAGCATTTGAGCTGAGCAATTTTGGTTGTAGTTTTAGTGGTTTAGGAGATACGTACATTAAAGATATCGGAGAGCTGGGCCGAGCCCACTTTTTGAAATTTTTTACCCACAGATGCTCCTTGCTAATGCGATTCTCTGTGCCAATTTACAGTTTCTTATCTTATAGTGCTTATTTGTGGCATTTTATAGATTTTCGCTTAATGGTGTTTTATGGGCGTGTCAGTGGTCCGATTAGGCTCTATTTTTTACTCAAGTTACAAGATCCTATAAAAGTTCTTCACGCACGAAGCACTTCCAATCAAATGGTTTTCTGCTTTTTTGGAAGAACTAGACTTGTCGCAATCGCATCACAAGAAAAATGCAGAACAATAAATCAGGAAAATCCACTGTCAAAGTCGGTCCACTCTTCATCACGACAATGCGAGCTCTCACATATTGTCTGCATATCTGAGCACTAAAAACATCGATTTGATGAGTCATCCATTGTATAGTCTTCCTTAGTACCAATTGACTTCTTATGATTCCCGTTAGTCGGCAACGCGTTCATAAGACGTCAACACTTTTCAACACCTGAAGCAACAGTTAATGCGTTCTGAATGCATGTTCTGGAGATATCTCAATCGACAATTGGTTCAAACGAATGCAAAAGTGTATAGACCTTAATGGAAAATATTGCTCTCTAATCTCGAAATATAAAAGTCAGCACTCGTACAGGGGAGTAGGCGTGTAGCAGTTCGATTCCACCAATTTTTCCACTGTAGTGTAAGAGTGTCGGCATAATGTTACGTATTAAATTTAAAATGGATGAATAAAATAGTTCCTGAGATTATGAATTTTACTTAAAGGTGGGTGGTGGCCCGCCCATTGTTTAATTTTGGCATCGACGCCTATGAGAAACAAGAAGATTGGAAAAAAAAAATTTTGATATGAATCATTGTTTAAAGTAATAATGCAATCACCGAAGAAATTGATTAATATATGTAAATATGATTGTAATTTTCTCTAGTTCAGATATTGTGGTATGTGTTTCGAGTCGAATTAAATTCCATTTTACAGAACGATTTCACTTTTATTGAGGGCTGAGAGCTGTTCTTTAAACCTCATATACTTGTGGTCAGAGAAGTGTACGAAGCAGCTTGATAAATTTTACAGTGATTGTATTGCAATATCCCCGTTTAGCTTCACATAGATTAGTTATCAGTATAAAATTTAGTAAATACTTACCCCTTCCGCGCCCTTCCACAGCTCTTGCAGCCTCGCAACCATTTGCAGCACACACTATCGAAAGTTAAGATAGGCGTACCTACACTTCGTCTTGCGAATGGCTTCGTAGTTCAAGCCATTTTTTCCTACTCCTTCTTCATCCCGTTGAATTTGCAGCAAAATTGTTTATGGTTTTTGTCTCTGATTTTATTTGACGGTTTTACTTCAACCCTTGCTTATTGCCACCTCTTCGTCGTAAAGCGAACTACGCAAAAGCACTAAGATCACTGAGAACTGCACCCTTCACAGCAGAAAATGGCCGCCGGCTATACATCAAGTATATCACTATGTCCGCTGGGAGCAGCAGCCATTTTCCCACCGATATTTTCCTCATTAACATACTTGTTGGTTTTATCGTCTGGGAACCTCTACACCTGGCATTTAGGCAAACCGCCAGGTACCTCATTAATAGTGGCAGAAGTAGATATATGGAAGGGCGATTATATATCCCAGGCTTAGCTGGAAGCCGCCCCATTTAATGTTGATTTTGATATAAATATATGGAACTTGAAGCAAAATGTATTAATAAAACTAGATAATCTAAGATCCATAGTATAAGTACATAACATAGCAATTTTGATTATAATACATTCATAATTTCGTAGAATGGCAAATATTGGACATCAGGCTTTGATTTTTGAAAAATGCTCGGTTACACCCGATTTTAGCCTTTTCTTATTTGTTTACAGAAAATTCTGAGTTAAAATTGGTATTTATCGACGAAATTTAAAACAGAACCGATTCCTTCCTTAGATTTAGAATTACCCAATAGACGCTGTTGCCAGCATGAAATTTGCCTTCGTTTTCCAGTGGAAAGGTACACAAGCTATTTCTTTCATATTTCAACTATTTGCTATTTGGCATTCGTTGTGCTTTTGCTTTTCTTTGCTCTTTCTTTTCTAATGGAATTTCCATACTATTTACAACAAAATACCGTCACACAACCCCGCGCGCCTCACAAGACTGCTGACAAAAGCGTGCAATGTGAGTGGATGCTCTAAGCAAACTAGAGAGAGAGAGAGCATGAGTCAATTCTTTACATTGCTTTGCTTTGCGTTGTGCTTCGGTGTGAGAGCTCGCAAGCGCCTGATGTCCTGCGGCAATACGATGGCGCCACATTTCATTGATTACAAGTGCCACTACCAATGAAACGAAGCGCATGGGAGACGGCCGCCACAGTCGTATGCGCTGTGTGTTGAGTGCGAGCATAATTTCGGTTAGCTCTTCTCCAAACAGACTGTCGGCCAGCGGGTTGAGGGCGGCAATACAAGTGTAGCTATGCGGTGTAGGTGTGTAAGCGAATGTTGTTGTTTTCAACCAGAATTGTTATTGCAACCAACTGATTTGGTATCGATGTGTTTGACTCAGACGAGTGTGCTCCAAACGCGAGTGCGCGCCATGCACGAAGTGGAAAGTTTTGCTCAATACAAATTTGCTTTCACTAAACGGGCTTTTCACGATGCCTCGTGATACACCAACTACGAACGGCAGCGACGACCGATAGCGGCGACGACGTTTCAGCACTTTTGGGTATAACAGTAGCGGTTCATCGAATTGGCGTTCAGTTCTTAAGGGTAGTTAGTTGGAAAACGGCGTCAAATCGGGCTAACGGTGCCGCACAATTGGGTTGATAGCACATTTTTTTGTATTATACCAAAACTAGTGGTGCAGAAGACGGGCACAGTGCAGAGGGCCACCAGCAAGCTGAAAAATGTATATATAAATCGGTAGTAGTTGCTGAAAAAGTGTATACCGCAGTGTAGGAAGTATTAAAAATTCATGTAAATTTTGTGTTCAAATGTGGAAAATTCCAAATATCGCAGTCTAGCAACAAATCGAATGCATTGTGCAACCCACCAAAAATTATACAAAAGGTATATCAGCATTAATTAATTATACAAAACGCATACACACACAAATACATACACGGAAAAAGAAAAATAGAAAAAAAACGAAAAGTGTCAAAAGCAAGTTTTAACTAAAATTTTCTACCGAAAACCAAGTAAATCTTCCAGAAAAAGCCCAGAAAAAAAATACTCGAGAAAATAAGAAAAAAATGAAGAAAAAGTATGAACGAGAAAAATTTGTTGGGTATAACAGAGAAGACAGTGTAATGACCAAGCAAGTGATGTGAAAACTACAGTGGAGTGCGAAAGCGCAGCAAAGTGGCAGGAGGGAGTTTTCTGGGTACAGAAAAGCGAGTGCGAGTCAACGAGAAGTGATGGTGAAAAATGCATTACTCCAACAAAAGCAACACACACGCACGCACACATGCAACGAAATATGCGTGCAAAGCTATTTGCCTAACTTGAGTCATATACTGGTGTGCGCCTAAAAATAGATATCCCGAAAACGGTAAACGGTAACGGCGTGTGCGAACAGCAAAAATATACAGAAAATATACGAGAAAAAAGCATAAAATTCCGCAAATAATTTCACTAAACTTCTTAAAGCGAGCAGCGATATATGTCAAGCTAACGATTAAAGCCCAAAAGCCAGGGCGTAGCAAACTGTGCTAGTATGTTAAGAAACACACACACGCACGCACGTAGGCGCTGCACACACATGTGCACACAGGCGTTCGGCGAATTTCATTAAATGCGTGTGCATGCATAATTTTAGGCGTTCGAGCACAAGACACGGTGAGCGAGCGAGCGTGAAGCCAACGTCAAAGTAACATTACTTGAGCACTAAGCCACTAGGCTTCTGGTTGCGCGACGAGACGACAAAGGGGACATTACAACACACTTCATTCACTTAGGAGAGGGGATGGTGGGCGGTGTTGAAGCCCAGTGTGGGGCGCAGACGAAGTAGGGACAGTGTGGCGCAGGTTCATTGCATTAACCCACTGGAGCGTGGGGGTGTGATGCTTATCGATTGAAGGCAAACAGAATTTTATTATAAATTACATCAACCTATATCTGACACAATACCCGCTGCCTTACTTACATACATATACCAGCGCAAAATCACACATACACACACACACACACTCAAGCACGGGCACACATGTAATTACTCTACATTTATGTACACATAGAAAACGGTGCAAAGTGTAGGAGAGTTATAAAAATAAAACCGTTTGGGTATCAGTGTATTCACACGAGAGCAACTATTGCCTCGGAGTCACGCAAACACACACACACACACACAACTAAGCTGACAGCGCGCAGTAATACATTCGTGTATCTATGCATAATTTTAGCGGCTACAGAGTAACCACTAAATACCTGCTTACTTGTCAAACACAACAAACACCAGCAACAACAAGTCACACATACACAGCGACAGCGTAAAAAGAGTCAGCGTAAGGAGTTCGGCATGCGCAGCGCAACGGCGCTCCGAATGGAGCTGAGCATCGCAAGAAGGAGCGCAAAGCGAAGTGGCGCACATAGAGTGGAGTGGAGTTGCGCCGAGTTGAGTGGATTTTCTGCGTGCTCAATATGGGTGCATAGCACAGAGTGGAGCACCGCTGCTCGTTAGTACTACTGCTTTCGGCTCAACCTGAGCCCAAAACTTTTTCACCCGCTTAGTTGTGCGTGTTTGGCGCGAAGGCATTAGTTGGCTGTGTCACTTTTCAATAACTGCATTCCTACTACCGAAGTAGCGGTATATAAGCTTGACTGGTAAATGCTACTATTTGCCGGAGACTATGTTGTTGGTGGCAACCAAATACTTGGTTACTGTTATTTTCGAAAACGGAAAGTGCCTGCACTAACTCGATTCGGTCGCACTTACGTAGTGCGATTTCGCTAGTCATTGATTAGATTAGTCATTTTGAGCATTCGATATGAGCAACTCGCTGATTAATGTGAAATGGCGGTGATTTCATCTCTATTGTGTCATCAGAAATGAACTTAGAGTGTCCAAATTGACAAATCTCATAATATCACATTCGGAAAATACATCCCGATCGCCTGGCTCAAATGCTGACTGCAGCAGGTTCTTTAATTATATGACAATACCTTTTTTTGAATGAAGACCATCACTCTGTTTCTCAGAACATATGTGTATGTGTCTTGTACTCGATCAACAGTTCGCAGATTCTTGAAATTTTGGAAGAACTGAACGCCTAAAATATGTAGAGACTTCTGCAAGTAATTCAACCTAGCAAAAGCTGTAAATGACATAAGGAATAGGAGAAAGCGATGATTCAACAACTCATATTTTGTACAGTTTCTAAAGTTGGCTACCATCCACCAGAAAATTATATGAAGACTTATGATCCAATCCCAAATGCAGATTAGCTCCAACTATTCTACACTACCAACAATAGTTGAACCACCAGGTATCCTTCAGCATTAATCTAGGCAATAGTACTCAATGTTTCTCTTCTCTGGCTCAAATGGTTTGTACTTGTGACTAAAGACTAAAGACTTAGCGGTCAGGTTTACTAGTAGATAGCCATATTCAATCCCAACAAGAGCTTATAAGAAAGTGTCTTAGAAATGAACCGCCAGTGAATAGAAGTGAATCGCCTTCAAATACAAAAATCTTTTAAGACAAAGAATAAAATCCTAATCACACTAATCTGCTATAGTATTCTCCTGAAGAGTTTACAATCATAGTAATTATAGTATTCAATTTCAATGTGCTTGTCAAACAAATCGATTTATGATTTTATACAGATCTCAGATGGTGCATCTGTTGAGTACAATTTTGTATGACCCGTTCGAACATTTCGACTGGTAACTGGCGAATGACACGTGTGATGTTTAGCTCCAAGGCCTGAAGTGATTGATTGTCCGTATAGACTTTAGACATGCTTTTACTTTAAAAGTGATATCCAACGGTAGTGTCGCCGTCTTGCTAAAACCAAATCACGTCGTGATCACGAGCTTCAATTTCAGTCATCAAATAGTTAATTATCAGAGCGCGTTGACGGTCATCATTGACGGTTACAATTCTCAAATATGGACCGATGATTTCACCGGCCCACAAACCACACCAAACCGTTGTCCATTTCTGAATGAAATGGCAGCTCTTGATAATCTTCTTCGTCCCAAATGCGGCAATTTTGCTTGTTTACATAACCATTGAGCCAGAAATGGACCTCGTCGCAGGGAAAAATTTGATTCGATAACGTCGGATCTTCTTGGAACTTTTAAAGAGCCCATAGAGCGAATCGATGTTACTTGGAAAGGTAGGGCGGGTCCAGTTCTGGCATTTGCTGCAGCTGTACGTTGTACGCGTTCAATTTAAGATCCCGACAAAAAATGCGCAAAGTCGGTCCATACGTCAGTCCGAGTTACTGCGAACGGTGCCGAATCCCCTTTCGACGGTCTTCGTGTATAGACTCAGCAACAGATGCTACATTTTCTTCACTCCGTGTTGGACGTGATTGATAATATTCGAATAATGAATAAAAAGATGGGTCTCAAAACGGATGATGTTGTTGGGAATAGTATGCTCAGAAGTCCGATTATATTGGTCATAAGTTGAGCGAAGTGCGGGAAACACATTACAGAACTCGTTTTCTTTAATTCAAGCCACATTTTATGGAGATATCTCGCCATATACAAAAGTTTTCTATACAACAGCTCAATCGAACAGTTTGATGGAAGCTATTTGTTATAGGTTTTACCTAGGAATCCATCAAGTACAAAACTTGAATGGATTTCTATGAAAAGCATATCAGACATAAGTAACTTCATCGGGACCTCAAAATAGTTCGAGAGAGAAGGTGAAACGTGATAGCAAATACAGATAGTGCATCAAAATGGCGCATCAAGTACTAATTGAGCCCGATAGACAACAAGGCTGCACTCCTACCTACCTTCCTATAGGTTTTGACAAATGAGCTTCCTAGGGAGAAAAGCATGTGTGCCAATCGATATCTCAAAAACTGAGGGACTCTCTTTCGTACAAACTGTTGGATATATCATTTGTTTATGGCATATAACGGGTTATACAAGTAGAGGTACTTTTTCAATAGCCTTTTCTTTTGGCAGGACACGCGTGCCTATAGGAAGAAATTGTTTAGATTAAGTTATCATATTATATAGATCTCGTACAAATTGACCGAATAAAGTTCTCGTAAGCAATCCTTGGTGTTGTTTAATACCGTGTCTGTCAATATTGTTTATTTTATAAAAAAAATTATATGAGATCGTTGAAAAGGGTGGAGCTCGATCGATCAATATTTAATATTGAGTTTTAAGGAGATACATTTACAAGAGATAACTATAGCTCAGGGGATGGGACTCGCATAGATATGACTCACTCATCATCTTGAACGTATGCATTGTGGAGCCTGCTTTTCCACCGCTTAAACTGTCTAAAACTATACAAAAAAATAAAAAAAAAATTACAAAGAGGAAAAGAATGAGCGGCAAAACCAATATGACTACCTGAAGCACAGTGACTTTTCAATTAGATTCTAGAGATAAGTTGAATATGTAAATTTTCGCTGGCATAATTTATGGCTTAAAAAATAGTCATATCAATAATACTACTAATAACGGTACGGTGGCATAATTGAAAATGTGCAGTGAAAAGATACTAAATAACGGAGTTACGAAAACCATGTGAAATAACGTTAGTAGCTCAAAAAGTAACCTCTAACAAAGTGACGAACTAAAGCTTAACATATTAAAATAAATTTAACTTGGAACCGCATTAAGGGTCCAAAAATCATACACAAATCATTTCTATTTGGTGATTGGTTCATAGAAGGTTACAATGCTGAAGAACCTCTCTGAACCAGCGCCAATAGTAGTAGTGTATAAAACCAAAAAAAAAAAAAAACCAAAAAGTGTTCTTTACTAAAAAGTCTTAGATTTTAAGAGTTCTCTAGTAGCTAAATAAAAAAAAAATATTAAATGTGATTCTTTCCCCTTCACTTACATAACGCGCAACGCAAACGCCACGTTGAATGTGCAACACAATTTGTCGAAAATGTCAACAACCTCAGCAGCGTTATGTAAATAAATCGCTAGGAGCTAAACGTATATAAATCATATGCCAAGAAATCATCAGCGCGACAGCGACAGCGGCAACGGCGGCGAAAGCGACAGCGACACTCATCAAACCAACCGACTTAATAACTAAGCAACAACTAAAACAATCAGCAAAGCGACGTTTGGGTCGACAGCCAATTGACCGGGCAATCAAACGACAAACAACAAGCAACAAGCGCAGTGTTAAACACTCTTCTAGGCAACAACGCCTAAAAGTATACTATCACAGCCACGCAAAAGCCAACCGAGTACACCCACAAGGCACTAGGTGCCATTAATGCAAAAATAGCAACAACCGAGGGCGAATAAAATTTGATTGCCTGCTGCCCAACGACGCGACCAACCGACAACGGAACGCAATTCGCGGACCGACACAGGCAGAAGGCAGCGGCGAAGGCGAAGGCGACAGCAACGACGGGCAATAAGACACTCTTTAGCCCTCGCAGTGCAGGCGTAGCTGAGGTGAGCCGTGTAGGCGGTTAATTGGGAATTTTCTTCTGCTAACGGTTGTTTCGAGAAAGCAGTCAAAATTCACCGGCTAAGCAAGAGTGGTAAGTTGAGCGCCAGTGGAGCTCCTTTATCTACCGACATTTGTTTGTTTCTTTGTTTGTATGTATATGTATGTGCATATGCATGCGGTGTGTCTCGAATTACATGCATTTATGCAGGTTAAATTGCCGGCAAAAGCCAAATTGATTTCGCAAAACTTGGCAAATGCGACATTTCTATGCAAATTTATTCATTCACATCCAATTCGCATACCTTTCAATGTAAATATGTATATATGTATGTGTGTATGTATGCGCATATCATACGTTAATGTATGTATGTATGTAAACGTCGACTTGTGTAACTGTGTGCGTGTGTGGCATATCTCCTGAGTCGCCATGCAAGTGCTTAAGTAGTTTGCTCGCTTGGAAGGACCAATATAAATGATAATTCCCTGCAACGTCGCGTCGCTTCGAGCATAAGGTCGAACATAAGGACAGCTAAATTATTCGAATTCCGAACAGAGCACATGCTCGGTTGCCTTCATATTTATGTGGCAGGAAATGAAAAAAATATTTCAGCTGTGGCTTTCTCAGTAGGCAGTGAGAGAACTTCAGGTGTGAACGGTTCCAAGCAGAAGTTTTTTAATTATTTTCTTTTAAAAAGTTCCTGAATGAAGTTTCTGTTTATGTACATATTTAATATACATAGTTATTTTTAACGGAGACTTTCATTTATTTTTGACTGTGTGTAATAATGTTTTAATTGATTTGGAAGTAATGAACATATTTCTGGACAAAATTTCCAATCAAAACGTTCTCTTCGGTGTAGTGCTAGCTCCAGAGGATCACTAATATTAGGAAATTGAGAACTGTCTTGGCTTGAAGCTACCTTTCCTGGAATTTCACTTTACAAAATAAAGACTACATACCGAAGTTATTCGTTTTAAATCTGTCAAGTCAGGCTTAAACTCGTCGCACTACATACCAAAGTGGTTTCAAAAACCTCAAACTATAATTTTTGATTTTGAGAGCTTCTCGGGATGTATTTTAGAACTCAGACAATCTGTTATTAATCAATTAGGAAAAAATTTACGATTATATACTTGTATTGGTCATTTTTCTTTATTTTGTATTAAAACTAAAAAAACATAAAAAACTAGCTTTCTGACTTTGTGGGTTAGTTTAGGTTAGGGTATATTAAGTTACGAGTATTATGTTTTTTTATTATTTTTAATGAAAAAAATCCGCAATTATTTTAAATTTTAAACAAAACTTTGGCATTTTTTCAGAGAGCATATATGTACATTTCTTTATTATTCTACGAATTTCGACTCGTTCAGTCTATAACACATCTTTTTTCCTCCTTCCGGTAGCTTTGCGTATTTACGTTTTTATATCGGTTTGTAACACCTTGAAGAAAACGTCGGAGACTTTATAAAATATATACATACAAGGTACGTTCCGAAGTAAACAGGACTTAAAAAAAACAGAACAAATGTTTTTTTCGGCAAAATCAATTTATTTTATTCAAAGTAGTCTTCTTCTGATTCAATACAGCTTTTTGCAGGGTCCAAAAGCTTTTCGAACGAGTGTTTTAGCTTGTTGGCCGGTATGGCCGCCAGTATGCCCATGCCCGTAACGCTTTTCTTTCATGGGCAAATGAATTTTTCCGAAAAGGAAGAAGTCGCACCGGGTCATATCAGGTGAATACGGGGAGTGGTTAATGGTTCAAATGTGATTTTTGGTCAAATGATCGGTCACCTGCGTGGATCGATGAGAGCAATATTTGGCCGTCAGTCAATTTGTACGGAACAAACCGTGCACACATCTTTCGTAAGCCCAATTTTCCGGTCAAAATGCGATAAAACGATGTCTTGGAGATGTTCAATTTCATTTCTAAAGAATTTCAATGATGATTTCGTCTGGTCTTTACTGAATTCATGCACAGTCTCGATGGAATTTCCGGTGATCACGGATTTTGATTGGCCCACATGTTGATCCTCATTTATGGCCTCACGACCACTTTGAAAAATTGAAACCACTCGTTCACTCTGCTCCGGGATTAGCAATCATCGCCATAAACTTGTTTCAACAATTGAAACATTTTGGTGAAAGTTGTACCAATTTTAAAACAAAATTTAATGTTGGCTTTGTTCGGAGCTCATTTTCGCACCGATAACACAAACATACTGACACTTAGAACGCAATAACTTAACTTCCAATCAATGAAATGTCATGTCTCACTGAACAATAGATAAAAATAACAGATTCTAATACACCAGTCGACCTACAGATAGGGCCTCCAGCGGGCGCTACAATCAAAAAGTCCTGTTTACTTTGGAACCTACCTTGTATATAAATGACTAGCGTGTCGAGCCGAGTCGATTTAGCCATGTCCGTCTGTCTGTCCGTCTGTCCATCTTTATACACGCAAAATCTTTGAGATTTAAGATATCGATCTAACATTTTACGCACGTTCTTTTCTTACTACGAAGCTGCTTATTTTTTGGACCCACTGATATCGGACAATTATAGCATATATCAGCCATATGAAAATATGGCAGTATAGAAAACTGTTTGATTTGGCATGGTATCTTCGTAAAATTTGGCAAAAACTATTGTTCATGACAAAGCTTTAACATATTATTCAGATCGGACCACTCAAAATCAAGTTCTTGTAAGGAAAAGTTGGAACTGTGAAGGGCCGAAGGTAACGCTTTTTAATACGCTTTTACTAGCTTCACTTGTATGTATGTATGTATGTATGTATGTATGTATGTATGTATGTATGTAACTTTTTTAAGTGGTACTGAAACGTAGAATATTTGAGTGACACTGTAGGCAGGCGTATGTATGTATGTATGTATGTATGTAACTTTTTTAAGTGGTACTGAAACGTAGAATATTTGAGTGACACTGTAGGCAGGCGACAGTAAGTTTAAGCAGCTCACCAAAAATATGCAACATCTGTATAAAACTAGTTTTGGCGACATTTGAGTAGCATATGTATATACTGAAATATACATATGTACATATATCCTTAAAGAAAGTATACTTTTTATACAAACATATACTTACATATGTACATATATAAGTATAACCGCGCACCAGAAGAAATAATATCAAATTAATAATGCAAAACATGTGACTTTTAGGTAATAAAAAAATTAATACTTATAATAAAATTTTTGTAGTAAAAAAAAATTCAGATACTAGTTTTCAAAATGCCTCCGAGAAGCAACTGTAGTAGAAAACTCCTTTTTTTAACTTTGGCTGTCACGTCGATGTGAGCTTTTTAAAAATTGTCACCGAATCTAATGGCGGAGAATACGATTTAAGTTATATTCGTTTATATTTCACAATATTGGCAAATCTCATAGAAGAAAAAATAGATTCTTTCAATAAAAAATAAGAATTCCTAAAAATTTTAAATACACAAAGAAATATTCTACCTACACCTTATTTGAACCCCTCTACCTGAAAAAATGGAGAAAAGCGTGGGGTGCTTTGTGACATATTTTTCATATATCGAGCATTCCACGCTATTTTCACAATAATGCAGGAATTTTTCCTTCATTATTATTGTTAGTTTATACAAAGAATTATTTTTCACTTTTTAGTTTGATATGCTTTAAAAGCGTGTTTTTTAGTTTTTTTAAACTATATTTTTTGTTTTTATTATATTTGGCTTTAATACCTCAGAAAGAAAGTTCGTTCTAATTAACCACAACGTACCTAATTTAAATCTCACAAAAGTGATCATCTCAGTAGTGAAACCAAAATTATATAATATATTTTTTATCTTGTTCATGTCGTCAGAATAACTGCGATCTCTTGTGTTCTATTGTAGAATACTATAAAAAGAGCTAACCAAGTTTGGCAATTTTTTAGTACGATTTGTGTGCCTAACTCTGATACAAACGCACCAATTATGATAATATCGTAAATTACTTCGTCTAAGACGATGTCGGCTATAGTTAGCTTCTTTCATTATAATGCCACATTGAATATATACAGTTGCCTAGCTTTTCCTCCCTTACATGTTCCACCTGTTTTGATCCATTTCAATAACGACTATGTCAGTGGCAGCGAAAGTAAGAAATCTTCGTTACCTTAAATACTATACAAATGCTGTATATATATCTCATTGGTGCACGATTGTGTGCCTTTGATGAACCAAGGGACATTGGATTGTGGTAAGGGTGTTGACTCCTGTCTTGATATTGAGGTGACCAACGAGTGGGATGACTTTACTTAAATCAGCTTGTTTTGAAAACCTAAACTAAAGCATGTTTCTGACAGATATCTGTCAAAGCGGTTTTTAAGGTTAGTTCCACAAGTCCTGTCTTTGAAGAATTACACTATTGGCCAAACAAAATTAATCCTAAACAGATTCTCACAAAAAGTTCATTCGTTGACACCTTAATTTATTTTTATCAACAAGTAAGTAAGGACTAAGTTTGGGAAGAACCGAACACATTTCATACACTTGCAACTTGTAAGGATAAAAGCCGTGGTAATATTTTCAGGTACATAAGGCTTGTTAGCTATATGGGTCTAGGGCAAGTTTTCAGATTTAGCTCATTTTAAGCACAAAGTAGAACCGTTATAAGAAAAACTTACTATCTTAATTTAGTTAAGATAACTCACATATTGACCGATGTAATAGGTATAAAGTCAGTCGGTAGTTTGAAAATCTTTTTATAAGGTGTAGGGATGCTAAAGGAAGTCTCCACTCTATTCAAACCTTTTAAGAGAGATATTATTATCAGAAGAGTATTGGCTGCAAATTTCAATAATATATCTCACATATTGACCGCTAAAGTCCACATATTCGGTATCCAGGGGCTCGAATAGTTTATATTCTATTTGGACGATAGTATAGTACTATTCGGGCAAGTTTTATCTGGTTATAAATTACTTCTTGATTTGTACATTCAAATGAAGAGCTCCTTGTCCAATTTTTACATCGGCTCCTATAAATCCCTCTCATACCATATCGAGTATAAATTCAATGTCTCCCGCGTATACGAGTATACCTATTGATATATCGCGCCTTAAGTAGTTTTTAATAGTATCGTTATATGGAGAGTGGGGTTAGTAGGTGTTCTTAAAGTATTTTTCAAGCTTTTTTGTCCATAGGTGCTTGATGGACGGACGGACAGATAGACAGTCACCCGGGTTTCAACTCGTATCGTCATCCTAATCATTAACATATGTATTTATATATAACCATTCAACTATCTTGATTAGCTTTAGGTGATACATGCAACCGTTAGGTGAACAAAATTGTTATACTTTGTAGCAAAATGTTGCAAGAGTATAAAAACGAGCAAACATTTATTGTGATGCGGAATTGTTATACATTTATTCCATAAGCTCTACTTTTCCCTAATGCGGCAGCTATCCTTAATACTCTTCCGTCCGAATCTTATTTCCTTTGTTATAATTGGCTTTTGCTTGATAATCTCCGCTTTCGATAGATCAATATATAGAGATGTAGGGGTACATACATTTGTCACGATAATTGTCACACTCAGAGGAAAACAGGAAAACGTTAGAGTTTTTAAAATATATTTATTAATGATCACCGTGTCAACCAGTTTTTTTTAATAATTATCCTAAAAATTTGCAAGTTCTTTTCTAACATAAAGCTGCTAATTTGTCGGTAGCGTCGATATCGGACCACAATATCATAATATATCTGTCATACAAGCTGATCGATCAGACTCAAGTCCTTGTATGGACAGTATTTGACAAGACATTTACGAAACATGGCATAGACTACTTTCAAAGCATCGTTACAATCTCCGAACTTTTATGCTATAAAAAATGCACTTGTAGCTTCGGCTCAACCGAAACTAACTTCTTCCTTTTTGTACGAAATCTTTATCATTCAACTACATTTAGATCTCCAGTGATTACAAAATGTAGTTGCTTAATTGAAATACGCAAGGATTTTTCGGCAAAAATAGTTGCATAAAATTTCTAGTTTTAAAGAGAAAGACAAACAAACTAAAGAGTCCCAATCCAACTTTCAACTGCACTTCAAGGGGTGAATTTTACTGTTAAGCATATTGGCATAAATGGTTCCTTGGTTTAAAAATACGCAGTGCATCGCCAAACACTTTATAAAGTTGTATCTAGGTGGCATCACTTCTCAATCGTGTTCTCCAGTATGTGTTATGACCTAAATTTTTTAATACATTGTTGACGTCGAAAATCATGTTGGTGGTTTGGCATAAAAAAAGGCATTTGCAAGATATCTTGGAATTCCGACTTCTGATCATCATAGTGGTCCATTTTTTGAACTTTTTATTTAAACTTAGGCATTGGTATCGGACCTTAAAGTCTGTCATGAATACTAAAGGCTACTCAGTTCCCGGACAGCTCTGAAAACGCTGGGAGTTTAAACGCTGTGCAAATCTGTCAAAAGAGGTTCATCTCAAGGAGAGGTGCTATCGCCACTTTTGTCGATCTTAACAATTAATAAAATGTTGTTAGATCTAGAAAAGAAGGGGTAGTGGCCTACGCTGATGATATTATGATTTCCATTAGAGGTAAATTCCCAAATACACTTGTTAACCTCATGCTACCAATATTAAACGACAAAAAACCTCTATTAGTCGTCTGTAATAAGGAATATTCTAAAATGCTTAGTAAGCTCCCGTTTCTAGAGTGGGAAAGCGTTGAGATGGACAGCGATACAGGGACACAGCGCCAAGCATCTATACGGATATGTTCAAGCTGGATAATCGAGTGAGACTTCAAATGTTATGAAATTCCAGGCATCTGCATTGTTCTTATCATCATGGTGTGCCCGAAATATGGGAAGAACCATTCGAGATACTATCGTGCAAAGTTATAAGGCCGAAAGATTATCTTCCACAACGGCAACTGTTCGTAATGCTAGGTTGAAATATGGTATAATAAAATTTAATATAAAAAGCTTAATATCCATTCAAAGTGAATACCAGCCGCCTGCTTAAAACTCGCATAAAAGTTGTAATTCCGCAAGAGTCTTAAATACCGTTAGCTTAGCAAAAGTTCAGCGCAAACGATTTTCTTCGACAGACAGTCATTTATTATACAGAAGTAATTTAGAGGCACAAATGTAATGTTTCATTCGAACATTAATAATGGAAGGCATGTAATCGCAGACACTAACTCTCTGAGCAATTACGCGTTTTGCAGAGCGTTTAAAATGCGAACAGATAATTACCGTAAACGCTTGCATGTAAAAGGCATGACCCACATGTCGCACAACGCACAGTTGTCTGGGCTTGTCTATCAAAAGCAGCACGCAATTTTCCAAGAAAAATATATGTAAATACGCTCACACACACACACATGAACAAAAGTATGTATTTGCTTTATCGGACATTGTGGGTAAATGTTGAGCGGATCTGCGGCACATTAGCTTTGGTCTCAAGTGTCCATCAACAATGAAAATTACTTCTATTATAGCCCTGTCAATACATACGCACACACATGGGCTCCACATCGATGCATAAATAAGCTGACATTCGCATTCGTAGCGCTGGCAGTCGCCCCTATGCATATGCTACGAAAATTAGGGTCGCCAGTGTAGGCACATTCGACAAGGTTTCCGTGTCATTTATTTATTGACAAACACCTGAGTTCAGCTCAACGCCTGCGCGCCATATAAAACAATGAAAGCCAACGAAAAATAAATTCCTTTGCAATTTGCGGCCTTACGACGAGCACATTAACTTTGTTATGCTTTTCTGCCTGGCAGGAAAGCCATTGGATTGGATGAGAGTTGTGTTTGAATGTGTGTGCGTGTGCACAAACTTTTGACAGTCGGCCCGGCAGCGCAGTCAGCGCCAACGCTATTTTTAGCACAGAAAAATATTTTTATTGATTTCAAATTTCAACCTTATTTTACGTTTATGTTGCACAACAACATGTTAACAACAACAGCCGAACACGTGTGGGTGTGTATGATCCGTTGCTCGTAAACTTGACAGTCCGTGTACTCAATCACTCGTGCGCTGCTCGCACACGAGTTAACCGTTGTAATGCCTCAAACTGAGTCTCTGCTTTGTTTACCTGTGTTTGTAGATGCCAGATGGCGAGAGTAGCGAATTATGTATGCGCATGAGTGTATTTTGTTTTTGGAATGAGGCTCAAGTTGGAAATGGCGATGTCATTCAGTAGTAGTATCACAAGCGTTGATATGCTTTGGCCTAAAAGTATGCTTCCGTTATGGCTGTGTGCACTCGTGCGAGCGGGAGTAATTGAGTAAAAGAGCTGATAAGTGTAGGAGAACGAGTACAGTGAGTGGGAGAGCCAATTAGATAAGAGTTGAGAGGGAGTGAGTGAGAGGCAAGCGATTACGAAATAGTAAATATTGGAATTAAGCGCAACTCGTTCGCTGTAAATTTATGGCAGCATAATAAGTAGAGCAACACAAAATTTACGAAATTGGAAAAATTCCGACTAAAAACGATACCATCACAATTTACGGCAGCGAATACGCTGATTACGCGCGTTTGTAAATAAATGAATGCTCCTTCGAATTGTGCTCGCTATCCGACTCTTATAAAAAGCCGTTATGTTTTTCTTCTTAATTGCCTACCTCTCGGTTTTCGTCAGTGAAATAACGTGTGTCTTCGATTTTGTTAATCTGGTTATTAAAACATATTACAAGTAAAATTAATATTTATTTTATTTTCGACTTCATTTTATTGCCAACTTTTACTTACATTAAAACTTATCTTTAATTATCTTGTAAGAAAAATTTTATTTTGTAGCATCTTTCATCAAGTTTTTTTCATTACATTCTTTGAGGCTTATTCGGGCGATTTGTGTGGCTTTTTTTTAATTTTAACATTATTTAATATGTCCAATAATATTATTCATAGTATTTCCCGTTTGAAGCTTTAAGATGCTCGCATTTCTGTGTCTATTTCTGAGTTTCATCTCAAAGAAACTTCGTCGATTTGGCTATATGTATTAATATTTTGTTCTGATATAAACCATGTTCCAGTGAGGGCGTTTCCGGAACAAATGGTAACCGGAAGGGGCATGATCCGGGCTATAAACGTATTTTAAAAGCTTTTAATATACCACGTCCTTCTACTCCCACCAAACACAGATTACTTTGGTCTCATGAATATACGGCTATGCACTTGCTTTCGCTGGTGAACCAGTTTTACAAAAGGTTTTTTTGGTTCAGCGTTGTCGCAAAGGATACCTTTCTTATCACAAGCAACATATGTATTTAAAGTGGCTTACGTAATACGGCACTATTTTTTCTTCTTATTGAATGATTTTGTGAGATTTTCTTGTATTTTTAAAACTTCCAATAAAAAACAAACATTGTAATTGCGGGTTTCCTCATATTAAAGTAATAAAGAAGATATTCCCACAAAAACAACTCTTCAGGCACAAAGCTCGGCACATTGGTATGAAAAACACGCCTGGAAAAGGCGCACAAGAACAGTAACATTCAAAAGCAATTTATTTTCATTGGGTATTGAAAGGTCAAAAGTCACTTGTTTTGGCATACCTTAAAATATTCAAATACTTTCTCCATATATTAAACGACCTCTATATAGTAATTTTAATCGTTATAAATGTTGGTTATTTGAATTTAAATGAACAAAAAAAATTATTTAGAAGAACGCTGGTTTTTAGGCGCTCTCGCACCGGAATAAGTTGGGCATCCCTTTATACCTGATTCTTGTTGAAGATACAACATGAACAACATGACGGTCTAAGTTGATTTAGCTATGTCTGTCTGCCATCCGTCTGTATTAGTTTCATAAATTGATCTGAAGGTTTTTTACACGTTGTTTTCTTCCAAATTTTTTCTCGTTGAAACCGCCGAAAGCTTCCATACAAACTGACCATTCAAAAGCGAGACAAATATCTTATTGAAACAACTGTTTTCCTTATAAAGTAAACTTAACCAAATTGAAGCAAGAAATTCGACCCTTGTGGCACGATATTGCAAAATCCAAGGGATGTGGGCCCATAATTCGGACCTCTTTTACCGAAAAACTTTGCGCAAAGACGCACAACAATGGTATTCCTTGTTCAGTGCAGCACAACTCGATAATCGAAGAAAACTGTCAACATACCCTTGATTTTTAACTTGCCTTGACTTGGTCTTGTCGGCTTCGGCTCACCTTTGCAATAATATTCGAGCTTGTGATCGTCTATTTCCTGGTCGTAACCATAGATCCAAGACTCATAGTCAATAATAATACGTTTCATGACATCCTAGTGTTCGTAAAGCATTGTTGCACAGACGTTAACGCGACGCTGTTTTTCAAAAAAATTTAGTGATTTCGGAACAAATAGTTCTTTTATCTTTCTTAGGCCCAAATGATCTTTCAAACTGGTTTTCATTGATCATTCCGACGATGCCAGTAAGAATTTTGACTATCACTGGATCACTTTTCAATTTCAGTTGTTATTCTTATATTATTAAAATATAGTGGACTTTTACTTAGAAATCTAGCGTTTTTATAAACCAGGAACAGACGCGTTCATATTTCTTAAATCTGGAGTTTTACCCAGCTCAACGGATTTATTTACTAATATATACTTATTATATGTCCCAACATTTGATATTCTAAAATAGCTAACGGCACGTAATGGCGGGGGGATTTGAAAACGACCACACACGGGTTAAGCACTGGGGTGAGCTAGAAAATATTATATTATTTCCACTGAGGTGGCAGTTGCACGCGAGGCTATTTTCAAACACGTACGTAACTCACGACGCTATCGGCGACGTCGCTAACACCGTTATCGCGGCGTATTCTTAGAATGTACTTAAACCCAGCCAACTGAAGTGTGGGTGCTTTGGCGCTAAAATGACTGGTAAGCCGGCAGCTGGCAGGCACCTATGGGATCAGCAGCGAAGGAAAGAAAACAAGTTGCTGCGCTAGGTGCTTGGTGGTTGGCTGGCTATTGACCGTTAGGGCGGCAATATTGGCCGCTTTTCGTGTTTCATACTATTTTTTGCCGCATTCGGTATTCCACAATTCAAAGCTCGTTTCGTTGGTTTGTTGTTGTTGCGCATTCATGGATTACATTTTGTTTTAAAATTTCGTTTAGCTTACTTTCATTCATAAAGCTTTTAACGGAAGCAAGGCCAACAACAACAAGCGCTCGAAAATGTACGCAGGTATAACTGAGTTCCGGCGGCAAAGAGCCTGAGCCACGGCAAGCTTTGCAGACGGGTGTGGTGGCATGTAGGTGGGTGACTTCGGTCCCTGGTCTCGTGTTGTTTGTTTGCGTGTGTGTAATCGTTTGACTTGAATTTATTGCTGGTTTTAGCGCTTGGTTACTGCTTCTCGAGCGAAAAAAGACGGCTGCGCCGAATCTTTAGAACATATCCTAGCAAATGTGGGCCTAGGGTTGCCTCGTTGCGTATGCTAGTTGGGAAGCAGTGGTAAAAGTAATGGAAATAGTTAAAGCTGAGCACTTTGCCGGAAATATTTCTCACAAACTTTTTTCTTGTAAAATATGTGCAATCACATACATACACATATACATATGTATGTATTTGAAACACCAACGAAATCGCTTTCAACTCATGTGCGTGTGGTTTTGCAGCTGCGAAATCAGCAACTTTTTCTATGTTCAGCTATGAAAGCATTTGTTTAGAAAGATTTTGATAAAGATAAGAAACTTAAATATCAGTTGGAACACACACTAACGAGACCACCTAATGTTATACATATATACAGTGAACCAGAAAAACTTTTTCAGTGAAACGTTTGGACTGTGAAGTGACTTATCTCCTAAAGCTTTTAAGTTTTATCCAAAAGGGAGAAAATGCTGTTTTATTAATTTTCATAATATATGAACTATATTATTAAAAAAACAGTTTTCTCCAAAAAAATCGAAAACTAAAAATGGCATGGTTTATTATCCTTCAAAAGAATATTCTTTGGCATTTAAGATTATCTCTTTGAAATGTACGCCGAGGCTACGTCTCAGATGTTTCATCCATTGAGTCCGTTTTTCGATGACCCGTTCAAGCATTTCGACTGGTAACTGGCGAATGACACGCGTGGTGTTTTGCTCCAAAGCCTGAATCGAAGATCGGATACACGATCTTGGCGGCGAATCGTTCGATTAAAACGTGAACGTTGGTATACCGCAGTGTTCTCTAAATAAATCCATTGATTGATGCGATTTGTGGGAAGTCTTTTTGAGAGAAAATACCGCGGAGATCACGAGCTCCAATTTCAGGTATCAAATAGTCGGTTATTATGGCGCCTTTAATGGTCGCCATTGACGGTTACGTTTTCATCTTCATT
The DNA here is from genome assembly GCF_023373825.1 of Bactrocera dorsalis. NCBI lineage: Eukaryota > Metazoa > Arthropoda > Insecta > Diptera > Tephritidae > Bactrocera > Bactrocera dorsalis. Next base: position 54,941,324 of record NC_064305.1, read on the forward strand.
AAGTTTTAAAATATATGAATACTGGATGAAATGGCAGTTCTTTTCTTCTTTAATTTCTGCCAGGGCATTCCATACGTCAGTCCGAAATGCACGGTCTTCGTGCGCACTCTGAGTTACGATTTCTTTATTGTCCTAACGCTCAGTAGGCCGATTTTGTTGACCATAAGTTGAGCGAAGCGCACGAAACACATTCCTTACTAAACGTGAATTTTCGTGATAAAGTTGAATGATTTGTTATCGTTGTTCAGGCGTAAGTCGGTACGTGATGAAATGCCAAACAATACTGAACAAAACTAACCTGACAACTTCACATGACTCACGCGTAATCTGTCAATGAAAGGCTATTGAAAAATTACCTCTACTTTGATCACCTGTTATTTGTGGGAGCCTTTTTTGTGCCTTTCTTTTATATGTCTGCCCAAAAATTTTCGATCAGGAGACTGAGCGGACCCTTCAAGCACTCTTGGCGTTATAAGCATTGCCACTTCTTTGCCCTTTCGTTTGTATTATCTTCATCACTAGCATAGGGTAGCATGGTTGCATGTGTAATTTTGACGTAAACGAGCTGTGATCCAGTGTATTGGCTCCAGACATAATAACAAAAACACGACCTCATCATTATGATTGTCCGACCAAGTTTACCAATTTGTATGCAATTCGGGCGTTCTTTTCAAATAATGACGAGAACTCTTTTACTAAGCAGATTGGGCCAGTTTTCTGATGATCACTTAATTTGTTGGTTTACAAAGCAATAGGAAAAGCAATTTTATTGGGCTGTGCGGTCTAAACTTGCTTTCCGTTAACCATTAGCTAATGGTTAGATCTTAAATCATTTTAAATGAGTGCTCCTATTATTTAGAGAAGTCAAAGGCAGCATCTATTGCTGAAGTTCGGGAATTGTCGAGTAGATATATAACAGCTTTCCCATTATTTTGGTAACAATGTCTGTAAAAACTGCTAGTATGGAGCTTGAAACGATTACTCCTCGTGGCAAATAGAGATTCCAAAAATTATTTTATTATTTCATATAAGATATGTGTCGATTAAGTTCTGTGCGGTGGTTACGATAGTTAAATCACTAGAAATATTCGTGTGGGAAAGATGTGAAGTAGAGATGTGCTTCTTCTTAGAAAAATACAAGAATGTTTGCATGGCCAGCTAAAATTATTTATAAAATCATATCATTCGATAAAAGACACCAACTGAGTCTCATAATCCATTTTTACCGCATTTGAAGTTTCACTAACTTGAACGCGCTCGTACAGTACGATGCCCGGCCTGTAGAATCATCATCTAACGACATAGAGTTGTGGGAAGTCTTGACGCAGTTATCATTAGATCATGTTCTACATCTTGCTAGCTAAACTATCAAATGTGTGATAATCCTTGGGTAGATACTTCTTTTAAATTACGATTCTAAATGCATTCAAAAGGCTTTTCTAACTTCCACTAATTAAGTGATCTCTGTATACCTTCCTTGAAATTAAATTTCTTTCTAGCATGAGGTAAAGTGTCTTGCTGAAACTGCAACTTCTACTATGTAGCCAGTTTTCTGATGTTTCACTATTTCCAGCAAATGCAAATTAGTTACTGTTGATTGGTTTCCATGTTTTAGGATATAGGTTAGTTTAGGTTGATGTAAATCACGATAGACCGGTTTTGGTTCTTAGTAATACCTGATCGACTGCCGTTGCGAAGTTCATGAAGAGTAGTTATTCAATAGGTTTTGTGATCACTAGTGCCCCATCTAGCGAGGCCTTCGAATGCTTGAAGCGATGCCTTGCTGATGCGGGATAAGTGCTCCATTGTTTCCGTGGTACCTGGCGCTTAACATACTCTCGATCTGTTAGCCCCTTTCTGCAAGCGTGCACCGCCATCAGTCTTTGACGAGTGAGCATTCCAAGCA